>NW_005054411.1:859453-866501 GCF_000277835.1 Geospiza fortis
CAATGTTGAGGAACTATGGGTATTTTCTCAAACAGATGGTTTTTGAGCTGGGAAGTATAGATGAATGTAGATGAATGTTGTGAATTGGTTTGATTTGTGTTACTCAGGAGAAATTTTAAATGTTAATTGATTACATATGTTTTGGAGTCTTAATGAGTAAAATAAAACAAATACTTAGCAGGAGCCGTTCCTGGTAATTAAAAATGTTCAGGTTTAACAGCAGAAACAAGGCAAAATTAGCCAGAAGATAATGAAATAGAATTTCACAACATCCATTCTTGGGGTAGATTTGTGAGACTGAAATTTAAATCAATAACACTATTATTGCAAGAATTCCTTGGCTTGTCTAGATACAGAGGTTGCATGTATCTGACCAGCTGTAGCTCTTTATATTTGGTCAAGTTAATCTTGTCCTGTGAACACCAATTTCTTTCCATTAATTGTAAGGAATTCATTTTTGCAGCACAATGATCTTTATTCCAGAAGCTTGCTGCATATCCTACAACATTTTCTGTGTCTAGGCATGTCTGTTCCCCTGACTTAAGGTGAGAACAAGCCTCTAGCAATTTAACACTCTAAGCCATGCACTGATAAAGGTTAGGCTCATATTATGTGTGAAAGTAATGAAAGCCTGAAATTAAGGTAGATATATCCAGTAGGTTTTCCTTCTGTTTTCAATTCAGTTAAACAGGTTTTGGAGAGTCAGTCCAAGGATAAGTTGTTCATAGTATGATAGGAATTTTGAGAATTATCATTTCATGGTGTGGTGTACAGTGTTTTCACCTAGCTCATTTATGTAGTGATACAGAACACAGTGTTCTTCCCTCCATCTTTTCAAGCAGTGAGTAGTCTGAAGTTAAGTGATATAGGAAATGCAAAAACAAATTTCTGGCTCTGTTTTAGATTGATTTGCATGCTAATAACAGAAAAGGCAGAAATTGCATCTGGTGCTCTAAATCCTGTTCATAAAGACTGTTCTTACAGCATAATTAAAAGCTGGAATACACTGAGCTGGGAGTAAAAAAAAGTCTTGTCAGCTAGAAATTACTGCATCTAGACTGCAGGCTGAATATAAGAAAGAAGAAAAATACAGTTGTTAACCTATTTGAGAGGATCTTTCTGTCTTAATTTGTGCCAAATATATATGTTAAATTTTAACTAATTAGGAAGTCTGGCATTTTGAATATAAGAGATATATACAAAGCAGGGGGGTAATTGAGAAAACTGTGGGGGAACTTCAGAGTTGCTCTAAAATATACAGGTCATCAGTAGATAAAAATTTAATTGTAATCAGAGGTCAAGAAAATTGATTCTTGATGAATTACAATGTAACGATCACAATGTGCTACTGGCCATTGTAGTCAGTTCTGTTTGATCAATTCTGAATGCTCCAGGTCCTTATTCCTGATGTTTGAAAAGCTGAATACCAAGCTTAGAAGGACCTCCAGTGAGAACAGCACAGGACTTACATTGATAAAACCATGGCAGAGTAAGGAGAGAAATTATGGCTTTCCATAATTTCTCATACATTGTTTTCCAATACACCCTAACATGGAATGACTAAAAATTGTGTCATAGCAAATTATGATACCAGTAAATTTTTAGCAGTAATTTTCTAACCAGTGTTTCTGGAACACAATAGAGGAAAATAAGATAAATTTTAAGTTGTTCAAGTTCCTTACTAAATAAAAAGCCTAGAATTCACAAGGCAAAAAAAGTGAACATTTTTTCATACTGTTAAAAATATTCCAATTTTTGTCACAGTATTCTTCTTGCTATTTTGGATTGCTAAAGTACTTCAGAAGCTTAATACACTTGCATTAAGAAAAACTGAATCACTGCACATTTCAGCTCCCATTTATCTATCTTGGTTTTTACTTCTCTTGTTTTATCTGGTAATGCCAGCATCTTTTTCAACATTATGAAATTTATATTTGTATTTAGTTTCATTTTGTGTCTTAGAATATGTTAAATAATTAGGATACACGTTAATGTATTATAAATTTCCTCTAAGTAAAACAGGTTGCTAAATATTACTTTGAGTACTAATTTGTGTGTTCAGGTTAATATTTCTACTTTGCAAAAACATAAAAATGAGAAGTTGAACTAATCCAATGACAGTGTGGAGAGCACATTTTCTATTATATCCTGGAGTGCCATCTATATTTATGAGTTGTAGAGAACAAGAGCTTTTGACTTGATTGGCAATGTGTAGTGATATACATGCCAAATTTTCTCAAACCACTGTTAGAAGATAATCATCTTATCAAAAACTGTAAATATGCAAACTTACAAAATAATGTTGAGAACCCAATAAGGTGTGATGTTGACAGAGCAACAAAAGTAGATCCATTAATGAGAATTTTTCAGGTCAAAACAGATGAAGTAATAATCTTTAGACTGTCGAATTATTATTGGTTTTTTCACTGTTCTTGTTGCACCAAGATGATTCTATGCAGAGTCTTAAAATGAAGAGTTTTGTGGACTTTTTAGAAGCTAAATTTCTAGTCAATCCTATTGCTTGGACTTCTGAAATAAGCTGACTGTAGACTGAGTAGGTTTTCAGCATTCCTTAGCTTTGTTCATTGCAGCTACACACAGGAAGCTGAGATGGGAAAAGAAATCCCTGATTCCATTTCTTTGTTGAACTTGTATATATGATGTAGGAAGCTCATTCTGGTTGGGAGGGAAAAAAAAAAGAATTTTTACTGCCTTTCTGCTTTTGAATTTGGGGCTTCTCTAGAAGCCTATGCAGTACAATGTCCCTCTTTCATTTTCAGCTCTGCTCTGACCTCTTTCCTGTACTGGGTCTTACAAAAGGATTACAAACCATGGTGACAAGATACTGTGCTTTTGTAATTCTCACCTTACTCTGTAATAGCAGCTCTCATCTACCAGGTGGAGGAAAGAATCATTCTGAAGTTGTTCCAGCCATGGGGAAGATTTAAAATAATTGATTGTGATGGTAGATACAGGACTGAAATCGTAAGTGTGAAATATTTGCCAGCAATGCTTGAAAACAAGTAATATTGTGACAAAGAGAGACCTGTGAATATATACCTTTTTTTTTTCCCTGATAGGTTAAGATCATGAAAACTGCTCATTTTTTTCACCAGCACTATAGTCAGTCATAAACGATTTCTGCACAAATGTTTATAAATATTCCATGTGATGGTCTGAATTTCCTCATTATTACCAATGAACGTGTCACCTTATGCTTTATACAGAGATAATTCCATTTCATAATAAGCTTTTCATACTTAATTCATATGGAAAAATAGTGGCACTTAAATTGCCATACAGATCTTTTTTCTCTCTGGTCATCTCTCCTCCTCTGCTCTTGCCTTCCCTCTCTCTGCTGCTCCTGGAGGTTACAGTTTCCAAGCATATGTTTTAAAGTAAGGTTCCTTGGAGCCAGGCATAGTGGGAGAAAACAGCACAGTAGGTAAAATCAAATGAAGGGTAAAAGATGTGTGTGTCTTTGCTTGTCCCTGTAATTAAGCTCCTCTCTGAGCTGCCCAGCCATGGAGATAGTGGGAGATGTGGTCTTGCTGCTCTTTACCGTGTTTGTGTAGTCCCAGACCTGATTACCCAACTCCGTCTCCACCTGAAGCCAGCTGTGACTTACAAAGTAGATGTTGCACTTAATGCCAGTCATTTGGAGCCATGCATTTCTTTAGGTAAGTAGCACAGTCGAAATTGGATTTTGTGACAGAGAGTATCTGTTTTATTTGGTTTTTTAGTTAGCACATCTCCTCCCAGGATTAACTGAATCATGTGGAGGCCTCCTTTGCTTGTGAAATGGACGCAGCCTAAGGGAAAGGTTCCAGGCATATGGGTTAGAAAAGGCAGGCAGGAGGTGAGAGCAGGAGTAATGACATGAGATCCTGCAGATCAGGCTTACCCTGTGAGACTGTGAAGAGGAGCAGGGAATAGAGAACATGGCTGTATGAGGCAGAAGAAACCTTTACAGGAACTGAACGGAATGTGCATTGTTAGTGGTGACTTAGACAGCCACTGGACTATTGTCAAGCATCTTCCTGCAAGGAGGGAGGATGCTGAAGGAGAAGTATTCATGTCCTTGGTGTCACTCTTTTTTTTTTACCAAATTGCTTTGGGATTTTTCTATTTGAAATACTAAATATGCCAGTTTCTATTACAATACAACTTTGCTCTGTTGACTTTTAAATCCCCCTGACCTTTTGAAATGTGTTCTTAGAAGACAAGAGCCTAGGCACATCGATTGCAAAACTCTGGCCACCAGGGATCTTGCTTCAGTGTATAATCCATAATCCACTTAGGCAGTGTCAGCCTGAAACTAATGCATGCTTTTCTGTTAGCTTTATGCATCCATGCTGTAATATCTGGGCAAACAGGGAGCTGCCACTCTAGAGCTGTGGGCTAGATTTCCTGGATAGCCATTGGAGATGCTTTTGTCACAGATAATACACAATGAAATGTTCAGAGTGGTATGAATGTCAGGACACTGAATGACACAGTGAACAATCTGTCATTCTGTCAGAAAAGCAGAATGAATGGCAGAAGGGCTGTAAGTATGGCAGGTGGTGTTGGCATCCAGATTAACAGGTTGTGAAAATCACAACAAATCTGCTCAGTGCTTCTCCGGGCACCCAAAATGAATAGTCATCCTAAAACCTGGGATGCTCTTTGATCACCTTGGTATACACATTTTTGTGTCTGACTTCTTGGTGCTTTTGAGTATGTGACATAATAGTGGGAATGAGAGACATTGATTTTGTCTCAAATACAAATACAATCTCCTCTTTATTATTCCTTTCTTATACTTTTACTACCATTGTTATGAGAAATACCTTCTTCTTAAGTTTCTCAGCACTTTCATGCTTCTTTATGTCAAAAGGATAAGAATACTTGTTCTGAATGCTTTGGTCCTGCATCAGAAAGGACCTTGTAGACAGGTTCACATTAATTAATTATTTTTGGGTTTTTTTTCACTGAATGAATGTGTCAATTGAAACATTGCAAATATTATGGAAAAATTCTCCTATGACAAAACATGAAAACACAGTACAGTTTCAGGAATACTGCTACAGAAAATGCATTAACAGATAGTCACCTCCTTTAATGAAAAGATATTCGGTACTCATGGCCAAAGGGAATATGATGTATAGCAAAAATTGACATAGCAGTCATTTGTCAGCAAGAGCCTGAATTGGTGTTCGATCTGTTTTTGAAATATGTGTCTGTGTGTGCCATATACATGCCTAACTACCCGTATACACACATATAATGTATGGCTATATAAAACTGTGGATTGCTTTCTAAAACTGGAATTACTTGAAACTCAGAGGAAATATTTTTGGGTTCTTAATTTTGAAAAGGTATTTACTTGCTTCAGTTTTGTCTGAGCTTTTTTTTCCTTTAAAATTCTTATCTTGGTAAGGAAAATCCTTAAATGAATATACCATATTATTTGTTTTTTTCAGTGTATATTTCCCATCTCAGAAATTTTTGTTCTGTGCGTAACATAGTTTTGACTGTTATGAAAAAAAATATTTTCAGATTTTTAAAGTAAAAGCTGAGTTAGGCCCTTTGCAGAGTCCTTGAGTTGAATACAGACTGTGATTTACAAGAATAGGCCCAAGTCAGATGAACCTATATCCAAAAATTTATAAACACTCTGCTTCACTACATGGTCCATTAGCATTTGTATCATTTTAGAAGCCCTATCTTTTTTTTTATTGCTGCCTATGAGTAAGTCTCCCTGTAAAAGTATGAAAAATATATCCTGAACTTCAATTGCAAGTCTGATCTTGCCTCAAAAAGGCAAGCAGAGTTCAGAAAAGTATGGAAGTTTGAAGCACTGCAGTTCTTGACATTAACTCCTTAACATCTTAGTGTTCTTAACATCTAAGTGTGGCAATACTGATGTTAGCTAACAAAGTAGGGAATTTTAAGTAGCCCAAATATTGCTGAAATTCTTGATGTCAGAGGTGGACTATCTGGTCAGTAATGTCATAACTGCTTTCAGAAGTTTTGCTGAAAACATAAGTAGAAACAATTACCTTTGTACATTTCTCCATTGGTTGTTTCTTTGATCATCAGCTTTTCATTTTTATCCTGGAAGATAAAATGTGCTTCGAATTCTGCCCCATAAAATCATTCTTATTCTGTCCTTAAAAATTTAATTTGACTAGTCTTCAGGCAGTGATAGGAAAGCTACCCAGAACTGTGACATAAATTAACCTTCAACAGTAGGTTATTTTCCATATTTTCTAAGATATTTTTTACATATTCCATCAACTTTGAATAAAAGTGATATAAAATACTTTGCAGATGGAAATTAACTTTGAGGTTAAGGAATGCAAAGTTTGGTTAGTACTGATTTTTTTAAAGTCCTTTTAATTAACTGAAGATGCTGAAGGCATAAGTAAATGTACCATCCTGCAGCACTTGCATATCCATTTCTGAGATGTCACATCTTAATTGACTTGCTGTCCATCTAGTCTAGTATCTTATATCAAGTTAGAAGTTCCAGAGTGTCGTGGGTTTACAGGAAATAGGTTTTCTGGGAATGGAGTGGCCAGAGGCCAATAGGTGTTCAGATTCTGAAACTGGCGCTTGTTTTGACCAGTGAGGTATTTGGATATGCCTCTGAGAACACAGAGGTTAAAAGCAGAGTTTTCCCTTGGGACTTCCTCTTTGAGTTCCGGTCTGGGAAGAGTCACAATGTCCCCTGCCTGGCTTTGAGCTGGGCAGGGGAGGGGAAAAGCCATGTGGCCTTGAGGTAGGCTGGGCCTTGGACAGAGAGGGGGTTGAAGGCCCCCCAGGATGGAAGGGTGGAGGAGCAAAGAGAGACATCGAGCAAACCCCCCCCTTCCCCAAGAGACAGAGAGACAGAGACAGAGAGAAGCACCGGGAGGGATTGGGCAGCCCGTCCCGAGAGACTGGAGAGAGGAAGCCGGTGCTCTGTGCTTGGGACTGTGCTGTGGCCTCGAAGAGTTGATATCGTGTTAGCAGCACAGTCCGCCTGCGGTGGAATATTGGGGGGGGGGGGGGGGGGGGGGAG
>NW_005054411.1:866573-901854 GCF_000277835.1 Geospiza fortis
CTTGTATTGCCATGGACAGAACTTTTTTTTCCTGTGACACAGAAACTGCATCTAGGGGGAAGGCAATGGCTTGGAGCCAAGAGAGTTCAGTGTTGTTTTCTTGAGACCCCTCAGCTCCAAGGGGTGACCAAATCTGGGGGGGGGACAGTGGTCCCGAAAGTGAGAGACTGTGCTTTTTTTGGAACTGGGCAAAGCATCCTTAAAAGGGGAACCCTAGAAGCAGCTCTGGTCCATGCGCAGTGGTGAGAGCACTGGGCATGGAAGGAAGAGGTCACAACGGCAGATTGTACTCCGGGCGGTGCCACGAGTGACACGGAAACACTCGAGGTTTCAACGGCGTTTCCAGGGGAAGCCTATGGCACAAGGAAGACTCCTCTCCTCTTGATGAACTGAGGATTGGTTGTCTGAAGGGTGGTGATGGATTGAGAGTCGGGAATTTGGGGGAGAGATGTATTGTATTGGGAGAATTTGGTGGGGGGAGGAGGAAATGTTTTTTTGCAAGGTTTTCATTTTCCCTGTGTGTGTTTGTTTTTATATGTAGTTGTAGTGTAGTTAATAAAGTTTTCTTTCCTTTATTCCTAAGCTAGAAGCCTGCTTTGCTTATTTCCTGGTCACATTTTACAGCAAACACCAGGGAAAGTGTATTTTCATGGGGCACTGGCATTGTGCCAGTGTCAAACCATGACCCAGAGACATTTGCCAAAGATGCAAAATGAGCCCAAAGAACTGGATGGGATGGTTTGCGCACTGGAGAAATACATAAATATCAATGGTTAATTATGAACTGCTGACATTTAAAAAATACCTGAAGTACAGAGGGTGTACTTGATTTATGCTACAGTGTAGCATGGCTTGGTTATTCTACTACAATCCTTTCTTCTCTCTTTGTCTTATTTCCCTCCTTAAAGACAGCACCTGTGAAGAATTTATTCTTAAGACTTAGTGGGAAAACAGAAGAAGGCAACACACAGAAGATACATGTGTTGTCATATAAAATCCATGGTTTCCCCTCACCCTGAGTACAGTATTTAGTTCTGGATCCTCAGTCTCAAAGGAGATATGAGAGAACTGCAAACAGCTCAGAGTGGGCAACATGGCTGATGAGAAATAGGCAGAGCAACCAAGCAGACTGGGACTCCTGTGCATGAAAACATAAGACTTAAGGAGGTCTAATTATTCACTGTCCTTTCTAAAATAGAAAGCAGGGCCTTAGGATCCTCCTAAACAAATTAGGCAATTTTTCATTACATTAGCACAAATTCTGTGAAACTGCTTTTTAAGTATATTTGTGCTTTTAGAGTATATTTGTGTTAAAGGGCATATCTGACAAGCACTTGGAAAAGGCATCTTTAGAGAGCTAGTAAATGGACAAGGAGACACTCAGGAAATATGAGCTGAAAATAGTAAAAACCTAGGAAAATTATACTTATGTGTTGAGGCTTTCTCTGGTTTTCTTCTTCCCTAGGGTCCGCTTGCAGCCACTGTTGGAGATGGAATAATGAGCTAGATAGGCCCTTGATTTGAATTAGTATGGTCTTTCATGTATTTTTATCTACTCCCAGTTACGCCTTACAAATCATATATTTATCTGCTGTTTGATATCTTTATTTCTGGGCCAGTCTGCATATAAGAACACAGCATTTCACATCTGAAGAGAAACTGAACCTTTAGTCAAAACAGTGCACATGTATTCCTGCTCTATTTGATATTTGGGGATTTTTTGTTTGGGTTTTTCTGGGGTTTTTTGAATTTTGTCAATAATCCTTGTGCATTCAGCAGCATGTCTTCCCTACCTGGAGTCAGTTTTACTTATGTGATTATCTTGTTTCTGGCTTGGTAACTTTCTCTTAAGTGTTGCCTCATATCACCTTGCCCTTTTGGTGGTCACATTGAGCACATACCTCTGTAAAATTATATGACCTAAGTATATATTGCATTTTGCTATGCTTTCAAAGTGCTAATGAATTCTTTTGTGCTGTGGTTGATTTCATAGTTTTTAAACGACTGTGTTTGGATTCAAAGCAGGATAATAATCGTCTTAGTTTTTAAACAACTGTGTTTGGATTCAAAGCAAGATAATAATCGTCTTAATCTGAGTAGTGTGTGTGTAATTTACAGGTGTCATAAGCTTCTGCACTGGATTTACTGCCAGGTTAAAGATTTACTTCTGTACTTAGGCTAACCTCTTTTAGATTTAGATTTTATATAGATCCAAAATACTAGTATGATAATCAAAATTTAATAAATCACTTTAACCTAACTCCTCTGTCTCATCGACTGCTGGTAATAGGAGCAAATGAGGGCTATGACAACAGAACTGTACTTGACACCAGCTGCTCTTTAAAGAAACCTAATCCTGTGTTCTTGCCAGAGATTTCTTGCACAGAGGGCTCCCTGTGTTTATAGTAGCAATTTGGGTGTTTGTATCTATCTGGTTAGTTTTTTGTGAGTGCTTCTCACATGAAAAATTGGAAATGTGCCACTCAGACTGGGAACCTAAAATAGATCTGTCTTTCTTCCTTTACCCTCCTCTCTTCTTTCCACATTAGAGCTGTTTTCAACCATCCACAAAAAGGAAGACTAAACTTGTTTTGGTTTACACATGGCATTGTGGATTGATGTTTCAAATATATGAATAATTATTGAAAGCGTGAATATTCTTGAAGAGACATTTTCATGGCAAAATCCTCAGGGTTTTTCATGCCCTTACAGTCTCATTTCTTGGGGTCCAAGAAATATGTCTATTAACATGTCTTGATGTGAAAATGTCCCTTCTTTTCTTGCCTTTCCCTTTCCTTTCTATGTTTTGTTGTATATTTTCTTTCTCTCTTTATACTTGTCCTCATTCAGTAATTCAGAAAATGCTGACTTAAATTTCTCCTACAATTTTTCGGCTCCCTCCCCCCTGACTTTTTTATTTCTTTCCAAATTAATTTGCCTTGCCACCTGGTCTCCTTGGAATTTAGCAATTATTCAGTATATAAAGCCTAGCTCGTAACAGATGGGGCTTCCAAAACACACACATCAACAATGCACATCCTAGGGCCAGAGATTGTGAGTGAGCTGCAGTTTCATTATGACTTCAATTTTCTAATGCTTGTGAACATTGTCAAAGAACATAAAGGTTGTTTGTGATACCATGTCTTCTAAATTGTGGAGTTCAGACCAAGGCCTGTTTCTTTGATTTAGAACATAAGTTTGTTTTCCAATTTCATGATCCTGATGGCATGTATTTTATAGCTACAGGGATGGGAACCAAAATGTAATAATTACCTATGCTTGTTTTCACCTGTGCTTTGCAGAAGGCATTTTAGTGTTTGCATCCAATTACCTAGATCAGCATTTGCCATTTTCTAAGACTTTCTATGTTTTCATAGTTAACCTCATCACTCATATTTCCATATTTTACAATATAAGAGAGAGTTCTGTATATTGTTTTTTAGTTATATTGGGCTATATAAGGAATGCTGGAGAAACTTCTGAGATGGGAATTGTTTTAAGTTCCCAAAATTCCCCTGAGCTACATTTGCAAGATCTGAAACTTGTGGGGCAGCTATATAATTTAGGGGAAAAAAAGAAAATGGACTAGACATAAGGGGGAACAATATTCTAATATACAGAGCAAGAAAGGGTGGGAATACAAAATATCCAGTATTTTTCAAATGTTCCTGGTTGAGCTGCTCCATTTCATATAAATAATTGTTGTCCTGAGAATTGTTCCCTGTTGTCCTGGGTGTGGAAAGTAACCACAAGATTATATTCAGTATTTGTTGCTTTCTTGATTTCTCCAGCTTAAATTGTTCTTTTTTGTATAAATAACAAATAATACTGTGTGACCAGATGCTAACTCTGCATCCAGAGGCACTTTTAGAGAATGTAGATATGTGAGATGGCGCAGGAGTGATTTAAAACTGGGCATTCTATGTCTCACAGGGCATGATAATAAGTACTGTAAGGGCCAAACACTTCTAGGGTCTGGAGTTTTGAGCTGAAATTTGATCAGAAATTTGTCCAGAAAAATCTCTGTCCTTCTGTTCTTGGAATCCCATCTTTGCTTACACCTCCCATAGGCGTGACCATAGTTATAAACACCAAAGCATCAACTACAGCAATAGTTATGCAGCCAGCTGTTAATTTGCAGCTCCTACCTAAACTCCTCTCAGACACCTGTACAATTGAGTGGAACAGCATTTGGGTTCTCATGTCCCTGTACAATCGAGGGGAACAGCTTTTGGGCTCTCATGTCTTCCACCTCTACAGAAATCTACAGTCCCCTGTTGACTTTGTTCCATGTTTCCATTTGTGCTTGTTTGTGTTTACACCCATGGACAGTGAGAGTGAGCTATTTGGGGTGTAGGCATTGGGAGCCTCTCTGCAATGTCTGACACCAAGTGATAAGGATCCCTTGACAGTAACCTTGATCAGCACCTTCTTGCCCTGCAGATGGGAACATCCATCACTTGGCCTAGGTGTTAATGGGTGTTCCAGGCTCAGATGACTTTGAATTGTCCCCAGGGAACTAGTTCCCTTCCTTGGCTATTACTGGCTATGCAAATTCACATCTGAGGGTGGAGAAGAGCCCTCCTTCCCAAAGCTATCCAGTCCCACAGCTCCAGTACCTGGCCACTTAGTGCCTCAGCCCCAGCACAGCTCCTGCACGTGAGGCCACCAGCAGCTCCATCCCCAGGGAGCAGCACCAGGCCCTAGCTGTGCACAGCTGTCTCCCTCCTTAGAGCGGGCCATGGGTAGAGGCTCTGAGTCCCTGGGCAAGGTTCTTCCAGCCAGTCATGTGGACAGATCCCTGTAGCTTGTTACCACCACAGTCATATAGTCCCATGCTGTAAAGGACAGAGTCTCTGAGTCTCTTACACATTCCCAGCTGAGCTGACCGCCCTCCTAACCACCAAAGTACCTTTCAGCTGCCTCTGCTCTAGGCCTGCTTGCCAGCTAAATAGGTGTTGTCTGTTGCAGATGAGCAGTAGATTATTCTTTAATTGGCAGATGGCTGCTGAACGTATTCCAGACAGCTTTGGTGATAAATGCTTTTTTGCTGCTGTATGTGGCGAATTGCCTTTTTGCATCATATGTGTATTGTAAAAGCTTGGTTATGTTCCCATGACACCTTTTTAACAATCACTCTGAACGGAAGAACTGTCTGCCAAGACTTTGTGCTAATTGCCCTACATAGCCAAGAAGAGATAAAAATGAACTAATGTTCTTTTTGTGATCCAAAGCAATCCTAAAGGATCAATTTTAAAAAGTATTATCAAGCATTTAACTAAGCAAAAGGCTAAAACACAACAAAGAGATTCATTCTGGGAAATAACTTCTTTCAACTAATGAATGTTATCAACATTGGGAATTAGAATACCAGCATTATATGGATGTGATCCATAGGGAAGATGGGCTGTTTAAAGCTCACCTCTTATAAAGGTATTGTAATCAAACCAGTGATTTAAACCCTATTGTAATTCCACCCTTTTCAAATTGTGCCTTTCGCTTTGTGGAAGGGAATGAACTGTTAATGGAAACAAAGGCAGGGGAAGAAATATAGTTGAATTATAAAGCCTGTACACTTATGGTGTTAGAACACTTCTTAATTTCCTATTAACATGAATAATGTGTGAGTTTACAATGAAAAAACTTCAGCTATCACATATGCATAGTCACTGTAGTGGATACGTAACTAGAAGCAAAGTTTGAGAGCACAGTCAGTTCTCCTGCCTGTTGATGAAGGTCTGCATACTGCTCCGAAAGGCAGGAGCTTTGTGGAAAAGATGATTAAAAAATTTAAGATAATAGCTGTGCTAAACAGGAACTTTTATTTCAGGTTGAACACTACAGAATTGTTGATCAGGTCACAGTTGTAAACCTGTGATTGCAAAATATTCTATTCAGTTTCTGATATCTGAAGTGATAAATTACAAACCTGTAAGAATGTGAATGCTACTGGCCATGTGTTATTCATTATTTCCCTGTGATTTATATGCGGCTAAAATGCTGCTGCCAAAATGCCTTTGACTTTTGACTTTACATTGTAAGTAAGTAATTATTACAAGTATCTTCTTGTTCATTTTTGTATTATGTCATTCCAGAGCCTTCATTGAACCCCACCCAATAGCCACTAAAACAATTTGGTCACTTGTTGCCCTTTTTTTTTACTGGAGGCGCTCTCCCTTTGAGAGAAATTGAATATAAATCTGAGTATTGCTTTATGCAGTCCTACTTATTTTCAAAACTATGAAATCTCAGTTATAGACAGAAAAATGTTTGATACCCCAGAACTCCTATTTTACTTGTTATCACTCAGCCTAAAGTTTCCCCATGTTTAAAAACTGTGATCAAAATTTTTCTGTAATATTTCTATCCATCTCCTCAAACGCATGGAACTTCAACAAAAAGGTGTCACCTAAACATTTTTACCTTTCCAGGGCTGCTGATGGATTTGTTCATATCTTGGGGAATGTTTGCTATGTTTTCAGGCATTTCTTCCCAAAACCAGAATGATTATGCTTCTGCAGGGTGGAAAAAACTGATATGCCCATTTTTGGTAGAAAAGTAACATTCCCCAGTGTAAAAGGAAAAGTATGAAACTTTATAAATTATGAATATACATGATTGAACAGCTAAAAATCTGATTCTATTGAGAATCAAATATAACTCAAAAAAAGACAGTGGGAATTAATTTATTTGGGAAAATGACTAGTCACACATTAAAAGTTTTGGTATCAAGTAGCTTTAACAAAGTAAGAATGGAGAGACTGTCATTTTGACACTGTAAACTGTAGTTTGAAGTTGCATTTGTGACAGGTTTCCAAGTCAATTGTTCAGTTCTCCTGAAAGTCTTATAAGAAAATCTTCACTACCCAAATATCTTGCTTAGTTAATTTTTTTTCATAAGAGAAAGGCATATTCCTCTCTACTGTACGTGTCCATCCTAAATACAAAAACTAACCACCATGTTCCACGTGCATTTGATGAATGAAGTACCCATGCTGATCCATTAGACCACAATCTTCCTTCTGTGGAATGTCATTGGGAATTCTGTTTCAGAAGAACCACCTCTAATGCAAACTACTCTGTTGTCCCTCTATTGTGCTAAAAGCCTTATAGGTTACATGGCAGGATAAAGGGCTTTGAATTTGAGGTGGAAGATCTTGTAATACATTTTTTTTTTTATGATCTGTGTTTGAATGATTCAAGTTTAACTTTCCAAAAACACATGCTAAGAAAGGGACCCATTTAGGTCTAGAAGAAGCTAAAAAAAGGCCCAGGTTCTCCAAAAGAACATGGTCTATGAGACAAATTTTATTAATAGAAGCAGTTTTGTTGATGCTAGATGGTAAGCTTTCCTTTTCTATAATTTTTTAATAAATTTCTTTATATTTTGTACTTCTGCTTTGACTCTGTGTCCATATTAAGGAGTGATAGGGTGTTGTTTTATTTTGTTTCATTTTATCTGTTTCACTTCTGTTCCAATATGGTGTATTTTCTCTTTCATCCCTCTATGATTTTTGTATAAATAAACATCATTTTAGGTTACTTCTGAAATTATTTAAGCAACAAGCACATCACCAGGACTGTGCTGAGATAATCAGGCTATTGGATTGCCAGTACAAATTGCGCTATACACTGCAATTACTTGAGTGCTCAATCAGAGGTAGTGTTTACTGTGACATGATCACACTCTGAATATGTTATTTCCCTCTTGACTGTCACCTGCTATTTCATTACTGAAGGTAGCAAAGAAGAGTCAAACAGAAACTTTGATTAACTGATTATTTAAACTTGTCAGACTATCCAATAGCCACATGGGCTTTGCTCGCCTCGTCAATGATAAGGCCAAAGCGAGAGATCCAGACAGTTGCAAACAGAGCATTGCTACAGTTCAGTATCAGGTACGTGATCACAAGTGCAGTCTGAAATGCAGTGCTACACACCTAGGAAACTCCCTCTGGGCACAGAGAGGCATGCTGGTGTGTGCTTCCAAGTAGCAGTAGGCTGAAGCCATTTAACTGTATCCGAAAAGGCATTATTATCTTGGTTAAGAAGAAAAAGTATATATGATCATTTGGAAATTGTTTGATACTTAAAATACAAATAGACCCCAACGTGCCCTAGTTATCATTAATTTCGTGTGGAAGAATTGTAAATCTTTTCCTAAGTCACTGACTTATTAGTCACTGACAATCTATTCCTGGTTCCTCTTCTAAATTTAATGTATTTTGGATGTTTTCAGTAATCGTAGGAGCAGTAGAAACTGTGGGGTGCCACTGAAATAACCCACTAAAGAGCAGGTAGCTCTTTAGCAGGGTAGTATTATCCCCGAACTGAAACTTTTTCACTTGGCTTGACAGAATCCTAATAAAGCAACTGTGGCTCACTGGAATGACAGTCATGGATCACTAGGCTGAGGTCCATTTTGGAGGTATGGCTGCATACAAATGATGATTATATATTTGTCTATCACTTGAGACTTAAAAGGCATTGACTTTCTTAGTGATAACTACAGATCATGGCCAGAAGTAGTAATTAAAAGAAGAATTGCCTCACCTGTCTGCGCTTCATGCTGTCTTTCCAACACATCAGTTCTGTCTTGTCATGTTGTCTCTGAAACAAATTAGCATGCCCAGGCATTCGTAAAGAAAGGAAATGTCTGACTCAGAATTTGAGAGTAAGAAAAGCTGTGTGTAAACAGGAAAAGACGAGCCCTAACCTTTGAATATGCACCTGCAATGGCTACATGTACTGCATACAGACAGGCTGCAACCAGGTCCAGCAGCTTTCTGCCCAGATTTCAGGGCCACAAGCAGATCTTAAACCTACATGTGATTCCAGCTTTCACTATTTGGAATGCAAGCTGGGAAATGGGGTCTGACTGTAAATGTATTTGCATGTAGTTGCATGGTAGCAGGGAGGGCTACAAGGATGTCTTCTGTGAGAAGCTGCCACAAGCTTCTCCCGTGTCCAGCAGAGCCGATGCCAGGTGATTCCAAGACGGACCTGCCACTGGCCAAGGCTGGGCCAATTAGAAATTATGGTAATACCTCTGTGATAACATATTTAAGAAGAAGAAAAAGAAAGGGTGAGAATATGTGAGAGGAAAAATTCTGCAGTCACTAAGGTCAGTAGAGAAGGAGGAGGGGGTGCTGGAGCTGTTTCCTGTATGGTGAAGCAGCAGTTTCCCTGCAGCCCATGGAAGTCCACAGGGATCCAGAGATCCACCTGCAGACTATGGTGGACGCAGAGCAGGGCAGGTGGATGCAGGAAGAGAGGCTGTGAATCTGTGGGAGCCCTGTGCTGGAACAGGCTCCTGGCAGGGACCTGCAAACGCATGGAGAGAGGAGTCCATGCTGGAGGAGGTTCTTGGTAGGAATTGTGACACAGTGGAAGACCCACACTGGAGTAGGCTGTGCCTGAAGGATTGCACCCTCTGGAAAAGTGGCCTACAGTGGAGCAGTTTGTGGAGAACTGTTGCCCATGGGATGGACACGTTGGATTCATGGAGAACTGTCTTCTGTGGGAAGGATCCCATATTGGAGCGGGGGAAGGAGTCCTTTCCCTAAGCAGAGGCAGGAACAATGTGTGATGATCTGAGCATAGTCCCTCCCTGTATCCCTGCACTGCTGGGGGAGGGGAGGAGGCAGAGATGAAAAGGAGGAAGGAATGGGCGGAATGTGTTTTTAGGGTCTTATTTTAATTCTCGTTATCCTGCTCTGATTCTGCTAGTAGCAAATTCAAGTAATATCTCTAATTCTAGCCTGTTTTGCCTGTGACAGTATTTGATGAGCAATCTCTCCCAGTCCTTATCTCAAATCAGGAATCCTTTGTTATATTTTCTCTCCCCTGTCCAGCTGTAGAGGGGAGTAATAGAGAGGCTTTGATGGGTACCTGGAATCCAGCCAAGGTCAACCCACTGCAATCCAAAACCCCTTTAGTATTGACAATAAGCCTAGAAACTTACTGCGACCAGTAATACCATTCAGCACTGAAGCTTCACATTTTCTCAAGAGAAACCTGACTGAAAAATGTACGCCTCTCAAATTTGGAATTTACCGAACTGCTGCTCATCTTAAGCAAGGGAACTTATCTAAGACCTGAAGCCGTTCTCCCAGCAGTTTTTCCTGGCTTCCTACACTCTCTTCTTCTGTTAGTACATGCTTTCAGGAGTAGCATAGACTGATTCCTCTGTGCTCTCCTGAGCTCAATGCACTTAGTTTAAATCATTCCTCTGAAGGCCAAATCGGTCTCTTGTGTATTACATATCATATTCCATCAGCAGATTTTCAGAATTAAGTATTCTGTGCTCAGCAAGATCACCATCAAAGAAATAAAATTTAATAAATTTTAGCTTCTTCATTTATATTTATCTGCTAAAAAATATTAGCTTTACAATCTTTACCCCATGCCTCCTTGCATCTTTCTCAATACTGTTTTTGCCTATCACAAGGAAATGACACTATCAGTGGAAACATTGCTGCTGAAGGGTATTTCAGCAACTGATATTTGGACTGAAGGTTCCAAGCCCCAAAAGGAGAGAATGCTTGGCAAGTTTTAGGCAATGTGAGGACACGCCTCAGGATCCAACCCTTTTAGTCATCTATCACAGCTGAAGTCTGCTCTACATCATTAACAGGGAGAAAAGCAATTTCTGCTAGATTCAGGAAGAACATCATCTGACTCCAAGTACAGCTTTAAAGATGACCTGGGAAGTGGTGTTTGGAAGGAAGAGAATTCTCTTTTGTGGTCCCAGGAATAATCACATCACTGCTTTTCTTGTAGCATGAGAAACTGCAAAAGCCACTTTTTCACAACTAAGTCATGACTCATTATTCATGTTGCCGTAATAGACTTCCCCATGCTGTTTATGTCAAGTTATTTATTTATTTATTCATTCTACAGAGGCTTTAAGCTATTAAAAATTAAGTTAATGTAAATAAAAATGAAGAAACCTGAAAAGAAACTTTGAGGCATATTTGGCTGTGGAATGAATTTGAAACATGAGTTCTTCAACAGGCCATCACTGACTTGCAAATTGCTGACCTAAACAACCAATTAACCAAAAACTAATTGTTATTAACAACTGAAAATGATAAAATTAAGACCTCTTTGTGAACAGGTAGAGTACATTCCTTTTGAATGCATGAGCAATAGGCTTTAAAAACACAGAAAAAGAGCACAGGTTCAACAGGGGGAAAAAGCATGAGAAAAATGAGAACGTAAACTCCTAACATAACCTAATAGAGGAACTTAAATAGTGATTATTTTTAGCTAAAAGAAAAGCATCCTGTCTCTCAGGCTTGTCAGCTGCAACCTCATCTTGGTGCCATCTGCAAATTTGTTGAGGGTGCACCTGATCCCTTTGCCTATGTCTTTGATAAAGACATTAACTAGTACTGATCCCAGAATTGTCTCCTGAGGGACGCCACTCATCACTAATCTCTCCTGGATGCTGAGTCATTGATGACCTCCCTCTGGCTGCAAATATCTAAGCAATTCCTTATCCACTGTGCAGCCCCTCAATCAAATCTATACCTCTCCAGTTGTGGGGGGACCATATGAAGACCCCCGCAGAATTTTTAACAGCTGATGACTCTTCCTTTGCCCACTGATGTCACTGTTGTAGAAGGTCAGTAGGTCGGTCAGGCAGGACCTGCCCTTGTTGATGCCTATTCAAGTGCTGGTTGTCTTGAATAATGTCCCCATCTTCCATGTGACTTAGCACATCATTTTGGCATCAATATCTTGAAGGATCTGTTCCATGACCATATTTTTCAGATACTCAATTTCAGACAAGAAATGATTGCTCTTGGGAATGTTTTGCCTCTCTGAATTGGTTTTCCTTTTGTTCAAAATGGTCATAATCTCTCTTGTTTCCAAGGATATTTTTTTTAAAGTGGCTTAGTTCCTACAGTGAACTGTAAGAAACTTTTTTTTCTGTCGTGAAAAATTAGACAATTTATATCTGCACACAATTGATAAGTTGTCTGCAATTCCTATTAAGCTGTTCTATTGAGCTATTAAACTGATCTGCATTCTCACATCACCAAAGAAGGTACAAGAAAAACTCTCCAGAAACGGTTTGACTATGTGATGTTTTCAAAAATCGTTTTTTTTAATGTTTTAAGAATAGAAAAAAATACTTTTCCTACTTAAACCAAAAGTCATACTATAAAATAGGAAGTAAATGATGCAAATATCCCCCCCAGAAATCTGCAAAATCCTCCCCAAATTATAGCCCAACCCCAATCCCTACACCAATTTGCAACTGAGCTATATATTTTTAAGAAATAAAATACAGGCTTTAAAATTATCTGTCAAGATTTTATTATATTTATGGCATCAGAAAAAAATCAAAGGTGTATTATATTTTGAAATAGACATAGCTGTCTACAAGCAGAAGATTTTTATTAAATAGCTACATTTGTCTTCAAGGAATTCTATGTGCTAAAATAAATTTAACAGTTCACTAGCAACATTATGCAGAGGAATGAGGCTTTTCTTTTGGTTTGTTTTGAACCACTGTCACAGAACCCCTGTCAGTATAAGGCAGCCTGAAGTAGAACAAGTTTCTTCTGATGCTAAAGGCGACAGAGGTTTTTTCCTTCTCCAGCAGTTATTTCTTTGATTCTATTTTGATAAGGAGTTTCTCTGTTCAGAAAGTACTTACAGTTCCTGTTCAAAAGGTTTTTCGGGTAATTTGAATAATTTTGAAAGTCAAAACAGCAGAGATTTTCTGAATGCTTAAGGCATTTGTAATTAGTCTGATGGATATTGGACTCTTCACACATACATAACAGAGACTCACAGAGAGATGGATGAGAAATATTAACTCCACATACCATGAAATCTGTTAAAATTGCTGCATTTTATAAAAATTAGATGTTGTATATCCTACCTTCTTCATTTTACATTTCACACCTTAACCCAATTTCAAACACTCTGGTCCTGAAAAATATTTGAGCTAGACAGAAAAGTTTGAAGCAGCATCAATATTGTCCCTTAATTTTGGATTTCATTTTTGTTGAATCCAAAGAGCAAAACAAGTCACAGTATAACTCTGAGCTGAACTGAACTGCTGTAGTGATGATAAACAGAAATGAAATGGAAGCAGAGGTTTCAATCAAGAGAAGGGTTGAATCTTCACAGGAAGCAACCAAAGTTGAACAAAAAATAGGCTTACAGTTGGCTTGCTTTGAGAGCTGTGGGTTCTTTGAAGTCAATCATCTCATTGGCCACTTCCTGGTATCCTATTTTGAAGACCTGAGAAATAACAAATTAGATCTTTTGAAACAAAGTATTTCCTCAGGCTCTACCTTAGATTTGAAGACACAAGCAAACCACAGCAGATCTATTTCAAAGCTGTGGGGAAATTAGTATTATTACTGTATAATGTATTGTTTAATAGCTACTCAGTAATCATCCAATAACATCCTGAAGACTGGTGTAGCTGTTTTTATATTTATGAAATTCATCTGGAAGAACAGTTTATGAATTATTCTGAATTCATAACAATGGATTCACAGTCTCACAAATGGATTCTCATTGACCGGCAGATACAAAGTGAGATAAAGGTGTTCATCCCAAAAAAGCATCACTGTCACTCTCACTTTTCAGAAAAGTAAATTATATTAGCTGACTCTACTTTTTCACTTTTATTCATAAATTGTATATTCTGACATCTTGTAAAACAGCTTATTTCTGCTCTACTGAATAAGAAAGTTCTGAAGGCACTGAGAACTAAGGTGATTTCCCCCTTCTTTCTGTATTTGCAGCAGCCTGGAAGGTGAGGGCTTGAAAAGCAAGGTGGAGCATGTAGAATTTCCTGTCCAAACTTCTGTTTTCTTTGAATTACCTTCTTTATGGGAAATAAGGTGTATCAACCTTTTTTCTTTTTCTTTTTCTTTCTTTTTTTTTTCAAGCCCCAGACTTTGTGATGCTGTTCCATACCAAGAGAGACGAGTTTTCTAGCCTGTTTGGATTAGCATTGCAAGGAGAAACACACAATTCTTTAAATGAACACTTTTAACTTAAACCAAAAATTTCTGGACTGAATTAATGGCTGTTGCAATACAGAGCATCCCAAATATTTTCTTCTGTCAAACAGCTGCTTTAAGTCTAGGGTTGCTGAAAAAAATTGCATCAATATTGCAATTAGGTTAAAATATTACTAACATAATATATTTGAAAAGTTATAAAAAATTTAGCAAAAAAATTTATTTTGCTTTCCATTCTAACATAATAATCTATCGTATGCACATAGTTAGAGATCCTAATACTTCATGAGATTGTGCCCCATCATCTGTCACTTATCTATTGCCTGGAACCAAGTGTATTGTACATTCCAGAGTACAGGAAATGCTTGACACTGACCAAAGATGCTCTTTAAAGAAGAGCTCTGATTTTTTTTCAAAACTTATGACAATTCTCTGTCTATTGAAAATCTAAAAGTGAAACCATCAAACAATACATAATTGTCTGCCTTGATCTTATTAGGTTGTTCTATGGCAAGTGCCATATCTGATCTCAAAGAAATCAGGGAAAGTAATTAATCTCTTAATTTCATTCGTAGATCTCATGTCTATCCAGTATAAAGACATAATTATACTCAAGAGAGAGAGAGAAATAAAATGAACATGGACTGTGAAATGATTAATTTTTTATCCTGGAGTCAATTACACATAGGATAACTTCAATTTTCTGAAATTACATTTAATGTCATAATGCACTCTAACAAAGGAGCTGGTGGGAGTACTAAAACAGTACTGCATATGAAAAATTGGTTAAATGTGCACTTCAACATTGAAAACCTCAACAGAACATTGATTATCCTTTGAATTCTTAATTTATAACAGTGCTTAGTGGGTGCTATTTCTTTACTAATCTCAAAGTACTAAATAAGGGTAAAAGATTCAAGGTCAAATGTGGTAAATACATAACAGTAGAGAGAAACCTAGGTTCCTAGACTCTCTAGTTAGTGCTCAGTGTACTGAATCATGGGAGTCCCATGGCACAGGAAAAGAATTTGATATGACTTCTGATTAGTGACTGCTTACCAGACCAGATCAAGTAGGTTGAGGCATGCATGTCTTCTTCATTACCTGCACATATCTTCAAAAATATGGTTCTAACAGGGTAGGCATCAAGTCTGACTGTGTTAGACAAATGCAGAAGTGTTGTTGTGGAAGTGTTTATGCCAATAGTGAACATACTCTATCTAAATATTCACTAGATGTCTCCAGACTTCTGAGAATATTGACCATGCTGAAGTGTCCTATATTTTATATAATTAATGATCAGCCCTTCCTCCCTCTATAAAACTGTCTCTGGAGGTCTTATTTAACATAACTCATTGAATGAACACACAGAGAAATAATCTACTTGAGACAACTAGGTGGGAGAATCTAAGTGTGGGAGAATAAATGTGTCAGAACAATAATGAGAAAAAACAGTATCAACCAGATTGTTGCAATGTAGTTTTTCAGTGTGCTTAATTGAGGGCCTCTAATGTTTGATCTAGGGCAGCTAGAATGGGCTGAAGAACTGATAAATAACAAGACATTTTTGACAGTACTCACTTAGACATATATACTTGAATTAGCAATTGAGTTCCTTCACCCCAGCATGAAAAATAGTAAAGCTGGTTGGAAGAATGTTCATTTGGGGAATGCTTGATAGATCATATTAGGCCTACCCCAGAACTCACCCACTTCATGAAAATCAACACTTGATGGAAGAAATTCCTGCAATTTTGCAGATTTTACTTAGCTCTTGAAAAGCAGGGACCTTGTGTTCTACCATCAAGCCTATGAGTGGAATTTATCTATCAATGTTCATGATGCTCACGGCTAAGTTTTGCTGACCACCAGACTTTGAATTTGAACACCATTTCATACCAGCTACTGTGTAAGCTGATATCAAATGCAGTGGTAATGTTTAGAAAAGGCAGCTGACACCTGCTGCCAGTATCTGAACTTTGTGAAGTGACATTGTAAGAATTTGCTGTACATTGAAGAGTGTTCATGGGAAAAGAACTATGTATTAATCAACGCTATTGGGCAGGTCACAGCCATTGCTATGACATGTAATTGGAAGGCCAAACTCATTCAGTTAGCTACACAGATTCATAGTACTTTCAAGTAAAGGAAAGAAAAAAACAAGAGACCACCATGCCAGAGAATTGTTTTTGAAAAAATCAAGTATAAACACAGGAGATATTAATGTATTATAAATACAGAAAGTGTCATCCTTAATTAGAAGACTTTGTTTTCAAGCTCATTCCATATGGCTACCTTTTGACTGATACACAGTGAAGGAACTATATTATTACCTGCTATAACATTTTACAGACACAATGCATACCTATCAATGGGTAATCATGCAAGATTTTTGTTCTCTCTAGAAGGCCCAGTGCATGCTGCGTACCTATTTCATGGTTGCTCATGAGTGCAGGCTTCTACATTCTGATTTGTTGGCCATATCCAATTTTGCTGTTTCACATTTCTTTTTTCATTACTGAACCACCTAAATTAGTGGTATTACCACCTAAATTAGTGGTATTTGTACAAACTGAGGTTCAGATACCAGTATATATAGTCAATGAATATTTAAGCTTCTATAAATCATGCCATTGTTTTAATTGCTCTTGTTGGAAGATAAAACACATGAAATGCAACCTCTCTTTGAACCAAAAGGTGTTTTTTTCAAGAGACTCCAGACTAATCAAGATTCATACCCACTTCAGCTGCCTTATCTCCTACTTTGGTGTGATTTGTGGCAAGCAAATTCCCACACTAGAAATGATTCATCCCTTGCTATGTGTCACTAATCAGTGAGATTCTGCTGATTCTATATTGCTCTTGAATGTACTTTAGTCAAGTATCAACTCTCTAGAGTTGTCACACGTTTTTCTTTAGCAGCTCATGGGGTTTAAAAGGATGGTTTGAAGAAAGTTCCAGGGAAGACCAACCACCATACTAAAGAGCTAGCGACCAAATGAGCATGAGTGCCGCTGACTGAAAATCACTACATGAAAATAATAAATCAGTTGGCAACTACTGTCATGTAAGCGGCGCAGAGACATGAAGGGCATAGAAAAGCTGTTTGACTGATGACCCAGGCACTGGGTAAGATAAATAATAGTGAGAAGTTTTCAGGAACTTTGCTTACTTAAGCCCTAGTTTTCTTGTATTTTTAGACATGATTATAAATTTTCAAATTATATTGCAAATTTTTTTTCTGTGCCTAAATAACTGTAAAATGCCCAATAAGAGCTTTTATGCCTTAATGATTTATCTGATTTAGTACTACCATTAGAGCAATTCAAACTATAACCTTACTGAAGCAGAAAGTGTTTTGGATTTGTAATTGTTAACAAAGGGATGTTTTAGGTACCGCTGTGCTCACACAGCACCAAGGTATTTTTGCCTTCTCACACTGCTGATCCCAAGTGAACATAAAGCTGAGGAAGAAGGAAGAAGGGGAGATGTTTGGAGTCACTAAATTTGTCTTCCTAAGTAACTGTAATTTATGATGAAACCCTGTTTGCCCAGAAATGACTAAACATCATCCTGCTGATAAGAAATAGTAAAATTAATAACTTATTTTACTTTTCCTTTACCTATTAAACTGCTTTTGTGTCAACCCATGAGTTGTCACAGTTTTACACTTCTGATTCTCTTCCCACCCCACCTGGGGAAAATGGGTGAGAACCCCTCTGGTGCTTAGCTACTCACTAGGGTTAACCCACAAGAAATAAGCACTATATATTATTCCCTTCCAGAAGGGTGGGTTTTTTCAGCTCATTGCTGAGTAACAAATACTAAATTTTTCAAACTTCTCAAATTGATGATTTGTGAATTACGTGTTTTGAGACCATAATCACACAGTTGTGGGCAAGATACTGTTATTGTCTGTGTGTTTTTAAAGTGTTTAATTAATTTTTAATGTCTGGTGATAAACTGTTTTTGCTTAGGTGTTTTACAAATGAAATGACAGTACATTAGTAAATTTCATTTAACAACATGACTTCTTATGAGACACAACCAATTATTGTTTAATAATGACCTGGTGCTGTTCTTTTAAAAGAACAGTTCTAGTTTACTGAAAAGTTAAAATTCAGAAAATTAATTTCAAGTTTTAAAAATATGTACAAACAAATCAGAATTTGAAAACTTTCCATCTTGTCTTCCAAGCTAATGACTACCATTAGTGTTAAAATCATATTTAATAGGACAAAGAAGATGTCTTTAGTCTTTTCACTGGGTTAAAAGGGCAAACTGATATTTCAAATAAAACATTTTTTTGTGGTGTCACTATTCCTTACATATTTAGTAAGTATTTTCGAGTGATTTCCTATTGTAAATCAACAGTTCTCACAGTGCTAGGGAGACTATTCTTCTTGTTTTTTGTCAGTCTCTGATAAATTCCACAAAGATGTTTTTCTTGCTGGCAGAGACAGTTACAGATAAAAGACTGCCCACATTGCCTGTAAATCAGTGGATAGGCTGATTTCTTCACTACACTAATTAGTTTAGTGTAATTTGGCATATTGCTTCCTGAAATAATGATTTAATCTAATTAAGATTTTTTTCAAGATATCTTTTAAATGAATTAATTAAGGACTTTATCTCCAAAGCCCAGAAATTATTATCATTGAGAATAATGCTGGCACCTTGCTTGAGAGTATAATTTTATTTTTCCCTGTAAACTGACTCCACTTCTAACCTAGGCATAGCTAAGTGATTAGGTGAAAAATATCCCTTGATTTCCCACCTTACTGGTAATCCCTCCTAGACAAGGTTTGCAGTCCAACAACTTGTGGAAATGGGGTGTAGTCTTCCCTGTCTTATTAGGATATCCATGTGCACTAATGATATCTATATGCAAATGAGAGAATTAATGATTGTATGATAATACTGATAAAATCGTTGTAGGGAAAAAGGGAGTAATAAATTACTTTTTCTAATCTATAATGATGTGTTATTAACTGGGCTAGACTGGGCATTTTTGTTGTGTTACTTTCATTTCTGTGTTTTCCAGTTGACCCATTATGTGGCTTGCAATGACAAAATAATATTTCATAACTTGGATCTATCATCTGTCAATCATAAATCTTTTCTGCCTATTAAAGGGAAACTCACTGGCAGAATGAAAAATGATGCTTTGCTGGACTCACTGGACAATATGTATTTAAAAACTTCTACCTGTTGTTCAAAAAACCTTCACTGATATGCCAAGGTCAGATTCATCTGACTGGATGAAGGACTGGAGAAGAGTTAATGGTTTTTAAAAATTATTATATGAGGTGTAAAGTCTCTCTTAGATATTTGGTCACAGGTGAAAGTTGAATGTACCTGCCTGTATACAAAGAGTGTATTCCAGATCCAAACATCAGCAGATTCAATGGAGGAAAAATTAATTTTGACAAACTTAGAATTATGATAGGGAATTGAAGAAGAATTCACTTTAGAAGTTCAGACTCTTTGTTTTTTAGTCGGGGAACTGAAGAGGTTAATTCTCTTGAGCAAAATGCCTACTTCAGCAAATTAAGGAAGATATAGTCCATTTCAACAAAAGAACTTTGTGTTTGATTATTGCAGGATCCTTGAATTAAAGATATCTGAAAAGAGGAAATGCTATTGGCAATACTTCTAACACTGACTGTAGATTCCATCTGTAAAGGAGAAAGCTGTCTTATGTGAGTAATTTCAGGAGGTGCAAGGATTGTGTCCCCAGAGGAGTCTCAAGATGAATTTCAGAAAGTGTAGGAAAATGGAATGCTTGTGGTACCCATAAACTCTGAGTTTCTGTACCTACATTGGTGGTACCAAAGTGTTGGTAACAGAACAAGTGAATGACAACAGTGGATGCCCCTGGAGATGCAGGTGAAAATCAGGGCACCATTTTCATTTGTGATTATCCTGTTTGCTCTGACCAGAACTGTCAAAAGGCCCAATTACAGACTTACAGTCTGCAACCCTGTTCCATTTTACAATGTCATGTTCAACTGCAGTAAGTATGAGGTCTAGTAATGTTACAAGCTGTGAGAATTTATTAATCTAAATGGTGAAATTATCTCCGAGTTAGACAATAAATTTGTATTGTGACTATCCTGATGTGAGGACTGGGATTCATCTTTAAAATTATTGTAGAAGTCTTTCTTCAAGGTGTACTATTTGTTGCATTTTTCAGTAATTTCAGTCATTACTCTGAAAGACGTGATTTGCATTTAGCTGTTTTCTGAGCATATTTCTAAATATTCACTATAAATTCATTTTTAGAAGGCATATTTTTTCAGATGAAGCGAAGTCTCTGAGCCAATGATTAAACTTTAAAAAATATGAAGATTAATAAATAGGAAAATAAATAACTTTATTTCCATAACTATATAACCATTAGGAGACTTTTAGATTCTAACCTGATAGTAGGATATATTCCAGTAATAGATAAAATTAATTAGTAAATTTTTGTTGGAACTAATTTACACCAATAAATGATGAACTGGTTTCTGGAAATTGCTGACATCAAAAGCATCTAGTTAAGTATAGTAGAGCAACACTGACTCAGAATCTGAGCTGCTACATTAGTGTAATGAACATAGAGTGGCAGGAGAGTAAAACCAGAGAAAAGATACTTTAATCAAGCAGAAAATTGGAAAACACCCTTTACACACTCAATCACACTGCCAGTTCATTCTTGAGTATGTGCTGCGCTTAATGTTCACTCCCAGATTTTTTTTTGGTACTGCACTCTCAGCTAAAGATGGTTTTGTTAGGGAGAATGAAGTGCCGTCATTGCAAAAATGCACCAAGTCATTATCCCTTTACTATTCCTACCAAATTTATATCATGAAACTTACTTTCCTGATAAATTAAAGCAATCATAATCCCACATATCTCTGCTGAAAGCCATGTCTAGTATCTAGTTGTGATGAAAATAGACAACAAAAAACCTCGAAGACCATTGACTGCCACAGAAACTGTCTTCCCTAATCCAAAATTTTCAGCACAAAGCACAGAAAACTTGCTGTATGAGAAGTACAATCCAGAGGGCAGAAACCACCTGAATTTTCTTTCTCATACCTCATTGACCCTAATTTCCTGGGTATGATTATGCTTTCCCTTTCTGTTGGATGTATGAGCCTCTGCATCTTCATAGATCCCCCCAGCAGCATATTTCTTGTCATCTTCTTCAGAAAATGTTACATCCATTTTCTGAAATGTCCCTGAAGACAAATTTTATTTCAGACTTGAGAAGGTTCAGTGATGTCACAGTGGGACCAGGCTGACCTGAAGGGTGAGACCTGGGACTGCAGCCCGCACAAACTCCGTTGTGATCAGCAGGGGAGAAGGTGCTTGTTCATTTGAAGTCTCTTGGATCTGATTGGGAATCCAGAAAGCCTTAGAGGTTTACCTCCATGTACCACACTGTAGGTTTAATCACTGAAAAATAAGCTAAAATCTTTCAGTATAGTACCTAGTAAATACTTCTGTTAACAGTGAGCAGTAGCCAAATTGTCCTCATGAAAAATCTACTGTTGAAATTTTAGTATTGGGTTTATCCTTTTTATCACACAAATCTGCCCACATATTTGAATAAATTGATTTTCCTGCTGCTGGCTGCCTTTGCTAAAGATTTATGGTGGTTGCTTGCCAGTGGAAATAATTGTTTTAAATTAACTTTGGAGTTTGTTTTCAAATCAGTAAATAGGGAAAATTAATCTGCAGAAAACATATATCTGCTATAGATCCGTCTCATTTTTAGTCCCTCAGTTAAAGAGACAAGACCCAATCAAAGTATCCAATGAAATTTCCATGGTTACCAGGCCTGTCAGAAGGCATTCATACACTTTCATATTAACAGACACTTGAGTTTCAGGGAATATAATCTGAAGATCTCAATGAGAAACTAATTTCAGAAAGCATATTTAATGAGAAAAATGGCTAGAGCTCTTCTTGATTGCATGCTGATTTTTATAAATAAGCCATGGAAACAGTTGCTTTCAATCGTGGTTTTGTTTCATACTGCCTTAATGAAAAGATATGTTATTAATCTTTTTATGTCTTTAATGACACTCAATCACTTTTTCTTGATTTACTTTGAAATGTGACAGTTTTTTGATAGTTTTGTAGGGGATTTGGAAACTGCTTTGATATTTTGTAAACACTGCTAATCATATAAGTTTCTTTCAGAGGTACATATTTTTAAAAAATGGATATCTAAATTTAGACTTCTAATCTCCATAAAAAAACTTAAATATTTATTCCATGACTCCGTATTAAGATCTGATTCCTGAAAAGCTTAAAGTGCAGCTTATCAATGTTTTGCCTGCTTCATCTCATTCTCTCACTCATTCAAGGAAGTCCAAAATCCTGCAAGTCCTATTCTGAGGAGGAAAATAGATGTCTTGATTTCTGGAAATAATTAAATTTCACCCTTTCTTATATTTTATAATTCTGGCTAAATATCTTAGATGTACAAAACTAATAATCCTCTTATTTAGCAAAAGATATTTCTACTTAAGTCATATCTGAGATAAATAGTCAAGCAAAGGATGTACATGCTAAGCAATTGTCAGTCTGCTAACTTTGTAACCTCTGTTTTCAGAAAGGTCTGATTGTTTGGGGAATGGCACTTGTATAAAGCTGTTTTATTTCATATATAGTTGTTGGCACACTTTTAATACATACCAGATTGTTATTTCTTCCATTATGACAAGTGTTCTCTTAATTTCTAGTGCCAATAAAATTTTGTCATAAGAATGAGCACAGAGATAATTAGCTGGGTTTGAGCCTATATGCTGTATCAAATGAACAATATTGTAGATGAAAAGAGGAAAAGACCAGGTTTTATATCATCTGTATTTTAAAAACTTGAAACAAAATCTGAATGTGTAGATACCTTGGTGAATTTCATAGGTAATATTTTTCTTCTGTTTTATTGTTTGACATATGTATTTCAAATTTTATGTTTATTTTGAACTTCAAATGACACAAGGACTTTAAACATACTTTGACTTTAAACACGTTATCAAGAAGCAATGGGCATATACTGAAACACAAAATGTTCCATTTCGACATGACGAAACAGTGGCATGGGTTGCAAAGGAAGGCTGTACAGTCTCCATTATTGGAGATATTGAAAAGACATCTGGACATGGTGCTGGGCAACCTGCTTTAAGTGGCCCTGCTTGAGTGATCCCCAGAGGTCCCTTCCAACCCCAACAGTTCTATAATTCTGTTGCAGAGCGTCTTACAAATTTGTATCAAAAATTGTCAGATTAGCTTCTAGAAAAATTTCAACTGCCTCAAGTTAAAAGTCATAAATGTATTGATTCTAATTACAAAGTAGACTGAGTTTTATCCATTTGGAATATTAATGGAACAGTGATTCTTGTTAAGATATATGACTGAGAGAACAGTTCATACAATGAAAGTACCTGTCTGTAAAAATATTAGTGCTTTCGTGTATATTAGTAATGAAAGTATGGACACACTCCACTGCAGTATTGGACTAAAATAAGAAAAGTCTATTTCCCCATTACTGTCCATTAAAAATAAGCCAGATTTTTTATTGTCTTCAAATATGTTTCAGGACTATCTATATTACATTTTATGTTGTGTCTCAGTGCTGATAGTGTGTAGTTCTGTATGTTAATGATCACATACGTGAAAATAAAGGAAAAAGTATTTTGCATGAGAGATTATATTAAAGCTTTATCAAGAGCAGAACTAGCTCAATGCTGCAGCACAGCAACCAGTAAGACTCTCCTTCCAGAGTTAAAAGGAATCTCTTAACCTCCTTTGATTACTGGAATTGAGGCAAACCTCATGGCCTTTTCATCTTTCAGAATAATGGGATTTTGTTCAGAGATTTTAACATTCTAAATTGCTTTTCAGAGTAAAGAATTGTGAATTGCGCTCATAGGAATGTGAAACTGAACTCAACCATAGTGCAATAAACAAACAAACAAACAAGTGGGCAAGCAAGCAAACAAAACCCACCAAAAAATCCCAAACCCCAAACCTCTGAAAAACTGCAGATGTGGAAACAGATAGGAAGAAAAGAAATGTTGTTGAACATAAACTTGACATCTTCCTGCAATGTAGCAGAGCATAATAGACAAACTGAGGTGGTTGAATACCCAGTTTCTGCCTCAGAATACCTTTAAACTAATAAATTATAAAGGCAGCAGCTGTTCCAGAGTAATGTATTTTCAGCAGAAAGTCATTGGAATAACAGTATACCAAAACAAAATAAAATTTTGTTTTAGTCAAGAAAGGCAAAACACGCAGAGAAGGAGCTGAGAATTTGATCTTTCAATTTTATTGTAATTGCTTGTGTACATGGGAGAACAAGATCTTATACCATTGCTTTGTGATTTATGGAGCATGTCCTGTCCTTCCCTTAGATCTTTTGTGTACAAGGCCAATAGTGAATCAAAAGGGTGTCACAATTTTTAGGAGACCAACCAAGAAAGAGAAAATTATGAGATCTCCTGAGAGAAAGAGGATTCAGGCTGAAAAGCCAAGCTGATGGCTACAGTATAGGACATTCAGTCGCTCAAAGGCCATGCCCAGGCCAAAAAGGCTTTACAAATTCAGAATAAAACCCTTTATACAAGCAGAAATATTTTCCTTTTATATTTTTTGCTGGCTTCAGAAAAACTTTCTAAGATCACAAATTTGTGTGTCTGGCTTTCCCAAGTTTGGTCTTGATAAGTAAAGATGATAATGCCACATATAACATCTCATGTTTGCAGTTTTCCACTAGTGTGCTTGAAGATGATTGCTTTGGCCTTACTTCTCTGTTATGAGATCCTGTCAGTGTGTACAGGTTTATTAGAGAGTGTACTGTTTCTTTCTCACAGTCTGCTTTTCAAGTAGTCATAGAAAAAACCTTTCTGGGGTGACTCTGATTACTGAAAAAATATCTCTTCCCTCTGCCATCTGCTTTAGCCAGGTCCTAACATTGTCATGGGTGGGTGCCTTTGAACAGCTTCTGAAGCTATATTTACATGGAGAATTGAAAATGGTTATAGTTTTAGAGGTCATCGACATACTGATCATCTCTCTGTATCTATGTGTTCATAGCTTTCATTTTGAGATTAAAGTCTGTCTACATTTCCTGTTACAAAACGCTATCCAAGTGCTATCCAAAATATCTCAAAGGGTCATAGGAAATTAAATACAATAGTAACAATATCGTTGCAGTTAATTTCTTTAGACATAATATAAAATGTTTCCTGAGGTGATCTAGGTCCTCTTTAAAAGTGGCTATTCAAGCATGTTGAAAGAAATTGGTTTCTACCTCAGACAGTTAAGAAATAAATGGAAATCAGTAAATTTGCACCTTATAACTGTCAAGATTTGTAATGCTTTTCTAACACAAGATAAACATAATATAGAACTAAAGCTAGATATAGCCATAGAACAGCTGAGAGGCACTAACCACTGTTACAGCTAGGGTATTTCACCGGTGTGTTGGTTTGCAAGACTGGTCCTGACAGTTACCTTGTCAGGTATACTGAGAAAGACTCCTAATTCATGGTTGTGAGACTTGATCTTCCCTTGAAATTTCACACTTCTTGAATACTAATACCTGCAGTTGAAACCTTGTAATTACAAAGCCCTTTTCCTATTTTATAGTTCTTTAAGTGGTTAGTCTATATAAGTAATCAATCACAACTTCAATTCGCTGTTCACATGGACAATTAAAACATAAAGAAAGTGAAAGGAAGTGAAATTTAAATCAGTCCAATAAATATAGTTTAAGTGGATTTAAATTCTGGTAGAAGTCTCTGAGGGTGAATTTTTATGCTTCAATTAATTCACCCACTTCCATATAATCCAGAGCCAATTTTTGCATATAAAGTTGATAACAGTTAATGGGAATGGATATGCAAGCATATGTTCTCTTCCACATACATATATCCAGTTTTCTTTACAAAATATGTGCTGTGTACACACACACACACAAAAAGATATATCTGTTTGTATGCATTATTTTGTAATACTGTAAGGCTTAATAACTTCTGACATGGATATTTATGAATGTCAAATCAATAATCTGTTTATTAAAAAAAGAAACTTTTCAATATAGGAATAAGAGAGTTTAGACTGTGCATCAAATTACATTGTCAAATTGTTCTGGTCACTGGAAGGGTACAAATGATACACAAAACAGAAGAGTTGTCTCCATGTGACCTGAGGCAATATAAAGACTTAGACGAGATTATAGTAAGTTTAGACAATTTTACCTGTGTTATCAATTGAAATAGGCAACTTCAATTGCCTATTTCACCCTAATGCATCTCACCCTAATGTAGACTATCGAATAAATCAATAGACTCGTTCTTTTGAAGTATTTATGCTATTTCATCCGCTAAAAGGAAGGCTGAGCATGTCTGCTCAGATGTTGATTATGATGCCATGATGACTTTAGGATTATGGTGGAAATGCAGGATGATTAAAGCAAGTGACAATGTGCCACAGAAAATATTTACTCAGTATCCTTTGATTTTTTTAAAATCATTAAATCAAGCAACATGCTTTTGCTCTCCATTTGTTTGTCCAATGTAATATGGCATATCATAACTTCTGCCATTCATTTATTTGTGTCATCACAAAAATTTTTCCTTGTATATATTTCTTTGCACAAACAATTCTGTCCTACAAACATAAAACTAAAGAATGTTCCAGATGTTTTAAATAGCCACATTTTTTGCCTGATAAAAAGTCCTCTTCAATGAGCTAGTGCAGTGCTAGCTCCATCCTTCTTGCTTCTTTTTTTGACAGGTAAAATACACTTTTTTAGTGTCTTTCAGCAAGAAGTCTCATTGTTCTCACTGAGAAGGGTCCTTAGTCCTCATTTCATTGTTGAACTTGATGGTTGCCTACAGCATGTATTCAGTCCACCTCCTGTGAATGTTCTTCCTTCAAAGAATACAGAATAACCAGTCTTTGTGATGTACAGTGTTGGTTGACTTTTTATTCTGATAACTTTTATAACTCTAGATTAATAGCTTGGCCCAACATTCACAGGAGCACCTTGGCACCAAAGCAATGTACATACTAAATTCTATGTATTAGCTTCTTACCTTTGTGCTTTTATCAACTAGGGAGAGATAAATGAGACTTTCTAACTGATTCCTCTACTTTGAAATGCAACTGACATTCAATGCTCAATTTACAACGTCTACTTTTTTTGTCAGATATCAGCCTTGGCCCACCTTCTTCCCACTGCTGAGTGATCCTCACCCTGATCAACCTCTTGCCTGGTGGATTTTAACACTGAGGCTGTGTGATCTTCACACTTCTGACACACGTGCTTCAGCTGGGCTGAACTGACACCAACTGTTATTTTTACATCTTGACTCAGAATTCCTTGCTTCCTCTATACACTCCGTATAACCTCTCTACAGTTGTTACAGGTTCAGAGATGAGACTGACCACTGCTGAAGACCTTCCTCATTTCAGCATGGAAATTCAGTGAAAATAGTAAGATCACTCTTCTAATAGTATCAGTGTGTAGCTCCAGGGAAGAAGAGATATATAGCTTTTCCTTTGGATTAAGAGAAAGAAATGCAAAGAGAAAGATCTCTTTTAAAGAAGATGGGAATTTGTTGTTTGCTTGGTTTTAGTGTTTTTTTCTGGTTTTCTGTGCTGCAAAATGGCAAGGATGCAATGCAGAGAGAATTCTATTGGTGGAAATCTTGATGAATAAACAATGTTAGGCTGTTTAAATATAATGGCAGAATCTCAATACAAGCAGAATATGAGATCCTTTTCAAAGAGCTGTTTGAGGCAGAGTGTACTGATGGCTTTTAAAATTATCATTTGGGCAATAAAAATACATGTTTTAATTCATTGGGATTTGGAATTCCTCTTACCTAAAACTGGAGTTTTTAAAGAAGGAGAATAAAATGCCCAAATCTATTGAATTTCAATGGGATTTGTTCACTAGACCTCTTTTGGAATAAGATATTTTTGAAAATCACAAATTTTTTAAAAAAGGCATCAAAATGTGGGTTTTTAATGAAAACTTATTATGTTTTTGAATATTTCAACACCACTGAAGTATTGTGGGAGAGGATGGGAGGGAGGGGAGAATAAAGGTGGAGAAAATGTTCTGGGGCTATAAGGCAAAGGAGTAAGTACATAGGAGCACCTTTTAAACCAGAGACATATGTCCATGATAAATACTGTATTCAGAAATGAATAACCAACAATTATCAAGCATTGGAAGTAACCCTGGTAACATCAGATTGTATGTGTGGGAATCACAATGAGCAGTTTCTCTTCTTTTAATATCAAATAGAATTAGAACTTCATGGACTTAGAAGCAAAATGAACTTTAACCATGAAAGAGAAGATTAAATTATACTAAAATTAACAGCCTTAAAAATTTTTTAAAATAGGATAGAATAAAAAAATTCTATTAAGATCCTTACATAATTTATTTTTAAGCGTTTCAATTAAGTCATAGAATCACAGAATGGTTTGGGTTGGAAGGAACTTTAAGATCATCTAGTTCCAACATCCCTGCCATGGACAGGGAACCAGGTTACTCAGAACCCTATCCAATTTGGCTTTGAACATTTTCAGGGATGGGGAGTCCACAACTTCTCTGGGCAACCTGTGCCAGTGTCCCACCACCCTCACAGTAAAGGTTTCTTCCTAATATGGTTAGTGGTTTAACCCTTTAAATAAATCTTTAAATAAATCTTGGTTTGGAAAAGTTAAACATAAGATTTGAAATATTCTGGAGGATAAAGACTGAGATGTGGAGGATTGTAAATGTTCTCGTTATAATATTACTCTGTCTTCTTAAAGGATTTCTCCTGGATGTTTAGGTCTAGCATCTTAGTCTCCAGAGAGTAGAAAAAGGCTATGATGGACCATGATTTGTGATAAAACAACTGCATTCGTTTACTGTGAGGTCTGTTTTGGTTGTACATCTAGTCTTGTATAAGCCTGTTCATTATGATAAGAAATGTCATAATTTTCTCCATGCTGGACTCATATACACACACACAACACCACCACCACCACCATGTTCCCCCATAACAAAATAACATTTGGTAAGTAGTAAGAATGACTCTAGTGCAAATGAACAAGAAAAATCTCTAAAGAGGTTTTCTTTCTGCTGCATCTTGGATAAGACGTACGGGAGAAAGGGGACACTGGTGTATGGTACAAAATCCCTACATATTATCAAGGCTGAATTTTTACAGATGAGTAGGAACCACATGAACAACTTTATTCCTCACAAGATTCACATATATCTGTTTCAGTAATTGCCCATTGTCTTCAAAAGCCTCACAAGAAGTATCAAAAGATCATTTTAAAAAGAATTTGAGATTGTTTTGGAAGGCTGCCAGTGCTCGGGTGTGCGGGAACTCAGCCTTTTATTGTCCCAGCAGCCAGACAGTGCTGCAAAACAGATGTCATGGCAAAGAGAGAAGCGTATAAGTGTAAGAAAACTGGCTCAGGTTCTGCATATGCAAAGAGGAAAGGAGCAGTAGAAAGAAAATGTTCAGGATAACAATGCCTTCATGAGGTGTTAACAAAGTGGAGGAGAGAACAGCTTGTTGACATATTTATGTGTTTAGGAGAACTTACTTGAACCTGGAACATAAAGCAGAAGGACTACATCTATGAATTTACTAGAGAGAAGACAGGATACATGACAATATAGTAGAGAGATAGGGCAAAAAATGGGGCAGAATGAAAGGATACAAATACAGTATCCAATTTCATGATCCTTTGGCATCAAAGACTGCAGCTTTCATTGGTCCCAAATGCACACAATTCAGTTTCTATCTGCTGCAAAATGGTATGTGAAAGCACAAGGTGGTTTAGATCTTAATCAGTATTAGCAGCAGTGTGACAGGCTATGTTTTTTCACTTTACACTTCCACTAATTCCTAAGTCTTGATAATAGCTTTCTTCCCCTATGACACAGAATACTTGTTAAATGATTGGCACTAAATTTTATTATACTGTTAGTGGACTCAAAATTAATTTTAATCAAATGGAGTAGAAACGCTTTAGTTGTGTTTCCAATATGTTGCTGCAGTTACATACAAAGCTGCTAATTTATAATTTACTGCATATGCCAATTAGCATATTAATATTCAATATCTTTACAGAAAATGTATAAATAATTGTAAGATCTCAAAAAACGCTTCTTACAAATGTTAAATAAAGAATTTAAGGATGCAAAAGCAGAAAAAGAATACCATCTGTGACAGGAAACAGTCTACAAGTCAAAAAGTGATTCTCTTCTGAGAGTAAAATAATGGCCATTTAAATGTCTTCTGAATTCACTGAACAAAAATTTTTCATTATGGTTAAGTGAATCTAGTTCTGGATTAGTCAGCAACAGAAATCAGTTGCTTTATTATTTATTTTGCTTGGAATCATCTAGGATATGGGCCAACCTTTCATTAAGCTGTTCCAGTGCTGGGTATCAGCAGAACAATTTCCATGTGGCTTGACCTGGCTACATCTACTGGACGGATTCAGCAGAGAACGCCACAAATTTTTTTCTTATGTAATCTTCATACATCAGTCATCTTTACAACAATGCTGTGGGGAAGGAAATTATGATTGTCTTCATTAGTAGCTTCTTTCTTTTTCTTCTCTTATTTGATCTAGATCTGTGGTCTAGGGGTTCAAAATCTTCGCTGATTCCTTCCATTTGGTTTGTCTACCTTTGCTCTCCAAGAATTGGGTTAACAAGACAGGGAGCGGAAGAAAAAGTCAGACTTAATTTCCTTCCTGTTCCTAGAAACTACTGCTGAATCTGGGACAGTGCTCTGCCTAGTGCAAAATAATCTAAACAGATGTGAACTGGTCCTTTGCTTATGCTACAGAAGGCTATGCTTTACCAAAAGTGGTGAAACTTGCAGGAACATAAGACTTTTTGAAAACTCTGTTCCTTTGTTGAGACAGATGAAGACTGGCAAAATTTTTAAGGAAATTAAGAGGAATATGCAGATGAAAATACACAATTTGGTTGTTTAAACTTCTTTTCCCTGAGAAAACAAGTTGAAGAACTACCCACCACTAATTTTGACTGTGGTTTAGGCATTACAAATGACAAACACCTCTATCTCTCAATTACTTTCTACATTTCAAAGCTTTTAAAAATTTTTCCAAAATTCTCACCTGAAAATAGAACTTTACATAATATGAAAAAAATCAGTCAGGATGTTGTGTGTCTGATTAACTTTCCAGGGACAACTTTGACTTACTCTACTTACTCTGCTGTGTTTGGTAGAATACTTTGACAGTGCCAGCTGGAAATACTGAGGATACTTCAGTGAAAGTAATATTCAAATAAATGGTAAATGGAAATTTAAAATTATATTACATTAATTTACATAGGTCTGAAATCTAAATTCCGTTATTTATTTATCTATATTCTAAAAATTTTCACTGTGGTAATTACAACCTTATAGCTATTCAGAGGGGTACAAGTTCACTTAAATCTTGCTATAATGGTATAATAATGCTTCCAACAGGAGCACATGCAATTTCTGTATTTTTGTATCAGTGTAAATTTGCATCCTACCAGGTAACTTCTCAGCAGAGAACTCATAGACCCTGGAGAATTACTGTAGAATTTTTGAAAGGAGTATTTCAAAAGATTTTCTGACTAAGCAAGAAAAAAACAGTTAACTACTAGTCTGACATGGTGTACACTGTTTACAAAAAGTCTCAGCATTTGAGAATAATAAGACCAGATAGAAGCATCTCTCATTAATTATATATGACTTAAAGATTCTCCTTCTTTGAAGACAGACACACTATCCTATCTCCCACAATCCTAAAGGATTGACTGCAAACTGTGATTATCTTACATGTGAGGAGTAAATTTTGCCAGAAAAGGGAAAAATGAAAAGAGAAAATATTCACCTCTGGCCATTGAATTTGGAATTTCTTGACTGAGTAGTGTCTGATGAGCATCTGACTTTATAACAGAAATACTTTTTTCAGCTATAAAAGTAAAACTTTTTCAGAAGCATAATGTAGCCTAATTTCTGAGGTTGTGATTTTTAAACAAAATTAAAAAGTATACGTTTGTGGCATCATAATGGTTCCTTACACAGCCCAATGACAGGGGTAAACCATGTAGGGCTAATCTCATTAGTGGCTTGGCACTTTCCACAGAGACCAGTCTGTGGAAGGGAAGAGGTGAAATAAGGAGTTCAGAAGAGGTTACTGAGAGCAGGACACTGCTGGGCTGAGGGATTTCTTTAACATATTTGAAGAAAAATACAATCCCTAAAGGTAATAGACTGGAATCTGCCACACAGTTCAATTTGTTCTCTCTTCTTCTAGTACATCATCTTAGTCTTTCCTCAGTGCTCCCACTTGAGTGTCCTTCACTTATTAACAAATGGGAGTCTGTCCAGCATGTTGCTTTTTAGTCACATATTTATCTGATACTGCAAGGAATTCTTGGAAATATCCTGGTCCCTAATCTTGCCTCTTATCTATGGCAAAGAGATAAAGTTGCCTTCCATATCACAGGTAAGAATTAATTAGAAAATTCTTCACTCTTACATGATGTCCTTTACAAAAATAAAACATTTTGGACCTCATTTCCATAAAGTTGTTGACCTGTACTTTAGTCAATTTTCTAAAGGGATATCCTAAACTGTATGACTCAGGAGAATCTTGAACCTTTTAAGAGTAGACATTGGAGAAGTAGACCTAGACTCACAGAAGCTGCAATAAGTCTCTTCTGTTGAGTCCTTCCATATATGAGAATTTGCCAATATGTGGAATAGCTTTCCTAAAGGTCTAGAAGAAAGCTGTAGTAATTCAAAAACATATTTTAATTAATTTTGTTTGGATGCAAATTTGTTAACTAGGCTTAATACCACACCTAGATTTTCTAATTTTACCATTAAAAATTATTAAATTACAATTTTTTTCTCAAAGTTTTCTGTCCTGCTAATCGAATAATATTATCTTTCTAGCTATGGACAGTCACTTCTCTACACAGTATATTTGAAAGTTGGTAGGATAACTATATTTAAAACAAAGGTTGCAATATAAGGTTGTTGGGGTTTTTTTTGTTTTGTTTTGAAGTTATTTATATGAAGAATCCTTTGCCAATAACATTTTCTTTTAAAGAGACTTTTCTGTAGACTTTTTGAAATATAACTGAAAGACAAATATAAAATGTTAGTTAATTTTATTTAAATAAAGTATTTTCTGGAGTGAAAGTATCTGAGCAACAAGTCTGAAAGTTAATTAAACAATTCTGTGGTAAAACATTTGGAGAATCTTAAAAAAATCCCTCTGGTGTTTAGAAGTCTGAATAAGAGCAGAAGGAATTTGTGGATTGTTGTTAAGCTTTCAAAGTGGTGTCTTAGAACATTTAAAAGTCTTCTGACATTTGAAACTTTTAAGACCTAACCACAAGGGTTACTTGCCGTGGTAAGGAATATATTAGACAGAATAATCCTTAAAATAAATTATGGTAGTCAGTTGAATTTGATTATGCTGACTGAATTAAAGTAATTAATTCAAAGAAAATATTCACAGCAGAATGCCAAGAGGAAACTCTGAATCACTATATTTCATGCAAAAAAACTTAATTTGCATAAATATAGCTGAACATTGCATAAGTAGTATATGAGGGACAATGCAGGGAGAAAAAAAAAAGTGATTTAAAATGCATTTTAAAATGACTGCTCAGTTGATGGATCAAAGAACTGATGATTTTTAGGCCATCTCAGTGGCTCTGGGCTTATTAGTTGTTATCCAGAGACTGAAATGCTAATTTGTGTGATTTGCACACCCAAACCAGCTGCATATTTGTCTAGATTCCAACATAAATATTAGCAACAAAGTATGGTCCTGATCACTTTCAGTCACTTTGCCCTGAATCACACCCCAAGTAAGCCATTTCTCTTCAGCCCACTCTTTAGTGAGAGAGTGACGAAAGCAGAGACTTTAATGGGTTAATAATAAAAGTATACTAAAAGAGAAGGTGCTTTACACACAACTTCATCAGCTGTGACTTTTAGTACATTGCAAATTCATGCAGTAACACCTTCTTAGAAGCTTAGGGGGGAAAAAAGCTAAGGAACTTAAATTTGGAACGTCATTTTATGAGATTATTATCCCATGAATTTTGGAGCACTTTTTGCTTCTGCAACTCACCGAGGCTTCAAACATGACTATATGGCATTGCTAAAAGGGGCTGAATGGGAAGAGGTGTTAAGTTAGGAAGCATGGATAAAAAGACTGTGTGTTTTCTTAAACCAGAAGAAAGATTTTGGTCAAGCAACTTACTGTTAAATCTAAAGTAAACACCTGGATTAATGAATATTTATAGGGTTTTATGATATTTGTGGAGAAAAAATTTCTAGGCCCATATGGTTCCAAATATGGCTGATCTTTAAAAATTAATTCACTGACTAGTATTCTTAGATTTCTTCTGTAGTCAGTTTTATTTAGAAAGAAATTCAAAGGGTTATTCCTGTTTTGTCATTATAAATTAATGAATACCATGGTCCACGAATGGGGAAATAGCCAGCAAAGATTTGATAAAGGTGGATAAAAAAAGCTTTGAAAACAAAAATTACCTCTGTAATGTGTAACTGTAGGGAACAAAGTTATGGTAGCAGGCTGGCAGCACAGTTGAAATAGCAGGCTATGAAAAGATCCTGTTCTGAGGATAGTAACTTGGGTGTTTGACCCTGCAGAGCTAGTAAAAATTCCCACATTCTTCAGAGAGCAAGAGAGTCTGTACTCAGATTCCTCTTACGTGAAAATCCTCACGAGAAAAAAAAATCCTCCAGGTTGTTCTCCCGTGACACGACCAGTTACACAGAGAGTTGAGCAGCTTGTCTGGTCGCAATAGAGGAACAGTCATTGTAATCAGGTTGGATATGGCTTCATGAGCACTGTCATAGGAAGGGTGATGTGGTTTGAATGGTAATATTGTTTGACAACACATTATAATTCAAACTTTATTAAGGCAGTGAGAAAGATGAGGAACAATGCACCCACACAGTGACTTACCTGATCACTGACAGCAATGCTGGGGCTTCAAGTGATGCCATAGCTCTGGTGGACTGGCAAAGACATAATGTTGGGATCATTTATTCATCCTGATGGTGGGTAAAGTGCAGGGTGTAATGGAGCAGGGTGCCAGTGTTCTAAACATATGAATATAATATAATATAATATAATATAATATAATATAATATAATATAATATAATATAATATAATATAATATAATATAATATAA
>NW_005054411.1:901884-920677 GCF_000277835.1 Geospiza fortis
TTCCTGCTCCAACCAAAAAACTTTACCTGCTCAGCATGTATTTTCTTTAGTAACAAACAGACATGGAAGTCTTAAAGAACGACTTTCAATTTTTTGAATGCTTTCAAGTTGTTATATAAAGTGCCTGTAAGATTAATGGCTGTCATCATTCATATGATGAGAGTAAGAAACTTCTTCCTCAACTGCTGTGCTATTAGTTTGACCCAATTGTACTGCCAAGTTCTCCTACTGCTCAGAACTTGTACCTTGTCTCTTCCTTACAGACTGAATCTCATCAAAACTCTCCCAAAACTCTAGGCAGTTGACTTTACTAATGTCCATTCATAACCCTGAATCTCAAAAAGCAAAGTGCTGGTGCTGACTCTCAAAATAGAGTCTATATCAGCCATGTCTTGAAAAATTGAAGGTGATTCTCTCAGTATGGTTACAAATGCAGTGCTTGAATGTTTTTAATAATTTTGGCTACTGAGGTGACTGTAAAATTAACAGACTTACACTAGAACTCTGTCTACTGCAACATCATTTATAGGAAATAAAAGCAAAAGGCAACTTTTTGATCATTTAAATCATAATGTGATGGTAAATGCTGTTGAATAGGTGCTGATGATAGACAGCAGAGAGGCACTGGACAATAGGGCAGCTCATCAGCTTGTCCTCTATAAACAGTTTTTCTGTGAATGTCTCCAGAGTTTCTTCCAGGAAGGATTCAGAAGGAGGAAGGGATAATTCTGTCTTTAAGCATAAACATGGCATTGTGTGGGTTTCCTCTCAGGCTCACTCTCTCAGCTTGGACACGTGGACCCTTCTCACCCTTTGATGTGGAGAACAACAGGATAAATGTCCTGACTTTTCTATTTTAAGTATCCATAGAGGCTCCTTAGAAAAATGGGAATGTCAGCAAGACCTCCCTGTACTTAAAACTGTTACCTAAGTAAAGTCAGGTGGATCCATGTTGCACTAAACTTTACAGATCTACAGCACTGCTCTCTTTCAGGCACACTTCCACAGTCAAGTGTGCGTTACTACCAGGGCACTGAGGATCATCTTGAAACTTTGAACCTTTGCTGTGGCACCTTAGGAGAGAGAGCTGATGCTGCTGAAACCTCTCTGTAGGTTCAGACAGGTTATGCTGCACAAGATACAGCAGGGTTGAACCTTCATACTTCATTTCAAAATCTCTAAAGCAGTATTTTTTCCTTTGAACTCAAAGTTTGAGATCTTAGTATATTATAAAAACCAGAGTTGCCAGGTATGGACCTATATTTCCTAAACGTTTATTAGGTAACATTTGGGTGGGCTTTTCCTTTGCCTGGACAGGAATTCTGACATCAAAATTCTTGACCAGAGATCAGAGTACTCTGGTGCTGGATGATGTTGCAAGCCTATCTATGGCCTAAAATGGCCACAAAACACCAAATGCTTCATATTTTGCTCCTCATCTCTGTTACTGCTAGCTAAAAGCAGCATCAACATTTCTAAGTCTTCATATATGCCTTGTGCTTTTTTAGGAGTGTTGAGCACATTCCACCCACAAGAAGCATAATCTGCTCCAATTTCTTCATTCTACTAGATTTTGTCTAAGTATTTCAAAACCAATAAATTTCTAAACCCATCTTGAATCTTGTTTATATCACAGTAACCATCATCAAATATATATATAAAATTGAGTTGTCAGTGTATATTGTGTTACAGCATGAAGAATGTTATTTACCACTGCCCTACCCTTCTTCTCATAATTCTGCTTCCTACTGGTTTGCTAATAGCATTTACACTTCTTCAATTGTCAGCTGCAAGTTGAATATATATGCATATTGATATCACAGAAATAAGAACACATGAAAATCCAAGCTATTTTTATTGCCTATTACTTTCTTTTCCTAGTGTATTGCTTAAAAAGAAATATTATGCTTTAGGCATAGGCAGGCATAAATAAACCAATTTATACATATGTAGACATATATGTTCTCTTGCAATAATTGTAACTGGCATTACAAGGTCACAGGCTTCGACGAAAGAGGAATTTCAGAAAGGAAATCTGTATAAATATCACTTATTTTTATTTCTGAGAACTCACAGTCATGTAAAAAGAACTGGATAGGTAATGTGCTTTGTTTTCCTTTTTTTTGGTGTCACTAGTAGGGTTTCTCCTGCAATGAAAAAAATGGGTCACATTCATTATTTGAAAATTGCAAAAATTTTTTTTTTCTGCACTGAATTACTAACTGAGGCATACTACAGAACTGACAGGAACACTACTTGCAACATAGTGGTAATGAAAATAAAATAAAGCTGCCTTATATTTTGTTCTTTTTCTCTCATCAGAAACCAATATTGTTTGGAGCATTGGTGAGCTCTAGAAACCTTTTGTCTTGCACAATAGGTTTATCTTTCCTTTCACTTACCAGAATTACCTATTTTTCATCTCATTTTATCTGCTTGTTACTTAGCAATAAATCTCATTGCAACCCAATGTTAAGACCAGTTTTCCAATCTCAAAGCATACAAACTGCTCACTCTTTCTGAACAAAGAGTTCTCACTCTTTCTGAAGGAGGATTCTGAACTAAAGAAAAAATATTGAAGAGCAGTGTTACCCTCTAGTTCTTTAGAGCAACTTTTAACATAATGACCTGTTTAGTGAATGCCTGCACTTACTACATATATACAAAAGAATATTTTTGAACCCAAATTAGGAATTTGTATCTTGAAATTGCATAGAAGGGTAAGAATAAATATAGTAAATATAGTAAATTAGGCGTTGGTTAATTTATCTTGCATATAGTAGCCACTAAGAGGGACTTGTCAAGAGTTCTGTATGGAATCAAAGTGACTGTTTCCTAGAATAATACTTGAAAGACACTGGAGGTAGAACACTGCCTACTGTCAGTCAAAGATTCATTCCAGTTGAACTTTATTGGCAAAGAAAGATAAAATTTTATCTTCATACACAGTAAACTTTACATTGCAGTGCCTAAAACCACAAAATGAATTACACTTCTAGGCATCACCTCAGTGGCAATTTAAGCAGCTAAGCTCAGTAATGACACTGTAAATGCATCATCTTCAGAGCAATCTAATTCATATATTCCCTTTCCAGCCATTTATTACAGCATTCATGCATTTTACATTTCTGTATGTTCTGTTCAAATGAAAATGTTTTCCTTCTAGTCTTTCAGAGGACGTTTTAGACTTGTGTTGCCGTTGTAGTTTATATTCTTGCTCCGGTCCCTTAAGTTTAAATGCTCTTGTGTGTTGAATAGGGTATTACAAACCTAGACAGTATAATGCAAACCATAAACACTTTAAAATTCAACTAGATCTAATACTTAACTCTCCCCCTCCATCACCCCCCCCCCCCTCCTTTTTTGTTTGATTATAGAAAACTTTTCCCTTCTTAATGTCTCTGTTTAAAATGTTATGAAAAATTATTTGGAAGGTAGGTGTTCTGACGCATGAAAGAAATGACACTTTTCTATATAATGCAATGAAAGTAGTCAGTAAATGTTCAAATGCATCTAAGCTAGAAACTTCATGCCTGTATTTCAATAGTATTACTGAATCTGTAGGGGTGAAACTGCTCTCTTTTTCATTAAAAATGGTATTGCTAATGACTTAGCTGAGAACAATGTTGGTTGTTAATGCTTAGTAAACATTAGTTGTTTTACATGATTTGGAACACACTTTAGTACATCATTTTCATTGCTGCCATTTTAGATTTCTTTCCATTCTACTACTGTCTCGTAATGCAATTAACATTAAGAAGATGTTTGCCAAGGATACAACTTTAAGGACACCTTCTGCCACATAGGCTTCATTAAGGGCTTTTGAAATACAGAATACTAATGAAAGCCCCTTGTGGCAAGACATTTAGTTAAGAACCCATGCAGCTTAGGATGTCTCAGTTTAAGATATTACTACTGATTATGCAGACAGACTAATTTTAAAAAGTATCTGTTCAGTTCCAGTGAACTCAGTTATGGCAATAAAGATGAGGCCCAACAAATTCATGTATTCACAGGCAAAAAAAAAATTCTTTTCTTTCTATAAATTAATTAAAGAGAGACTACAGTAAATATCATCCATACATTGGGAAATCAAAAGTTTGCAATATCTGGTTTGAATTCCTGTTTACTCTCATTTCCAGCAATTGCAGATCATTTTAATGGCATAAAATTTCAATCATAAAACTACTGTGCAAACTCTGCCTATAGCACTTCAAGCCTAAAAGGCCCATATTTTTTTCATTACAGAGCAGTGCCTTGATGGGACACTCATGGTATGTGTTTCTGGAATCTGAATTCTTGATAGGGTTCTACTGGTTCTAGATCTATAACTGGTTGCTAGAACCACTAAAGAGTAGAACTGCACACTTATGGGGTCAAGCAAAAGTTACATGAGGATTTTGAGGATACTAGTACTGCATAAATAAAAGGCAGCTGGGATTAAATGTCATCTAATGCGTTTCAGCCTTTCATATCATCCCCTGGCCAGACTTCCAGCACTTCCATGACCACAGTGACTGTATCAAATCCTGTGTGACTGCATGCTTATCCTTTCTTTAACCTCTTTTCAAGGTGTTTTCTGTCAGAGGTAGAGCACCATCGGAGGTAGGAAAATAGAACAGACATCCTTCATCTGGGGGCATGACTATCTGATATTTTTTATGCTGGTTCTCTTTTCTCCCTGTGCACCTCATGCTGTTACATATAGCCTCCCTTTATATAAAGATTTCCATAAAAGAGTGACTATGGGTAGTTTACCTCAGATGGGTTTTTTCCTTACACACAGTGAAAAAATGGACAGTGTTAAATACCATTTTATAGTACCTACTGGTTAATGCTGGTAAGTGATGAACTTAAATGAACATTCTTTCCTTTGAATACTTACTTCCTTTACATAACACAACAAGAATATTCCTCATTATATCTCAATGTTCTTTCAAGTTTGTTTTTTTTTAATTTAACAATGAAGCTAGTATGTTGGTGCTGGCCAAATTATTTAGAGTTTTCAAAAATTATACTTAACCTCTTTCAAATGGAAATGCTTCCATGGTCTGAAAGACAATAGAGCATGAGCAGAATGTTTTACAACTAAAGAGATTGGAAATACTTTGCAAAAAACGGGGTTTTGAGAGACTTATCTAAGCTTGTATCTCGTTGTTGTACCTAATGATGCTGCTCAGGTTCACAGGCATTATTTAACTGTTTTTTGTGCTGTCAGATTAACAACCATCAATTGTTTCACAGTCTTACTTAAGATATCCTTTTTTTTTTAATTACATGTACAACTACATAAAGATATATATGATGGATACTATCAGAGAAATAGTCCATATAGTTTCTTCAATAATAAAGCATTTTCATCAGTGATGAAATACCCTGTAATATTTTGTATCTGTTTCTGTGCATCCTGTCCCATCTGGCTTACTGTCTGTCCTTTGCCTCTTTCCAGTTCGCCTTATTCCAACTAAAAATGAATTCTAGCCTAGGGGTGTTTGTGAGAAAAACAGTTTAAGGAAAGGGAATAAAAGATGCGTGAGAAATGGGTGTGCACTGAAAGTGAATATTTGCATGACTCTCCTTCTAAAACATAATAACCCCTGAATAGAAACATATTTTTTTGACTCCATAATTTATACTTATTTGTGGAATTTATACTTATTTGTGGAATTCTTTGCGATTCTTGATCAGTCAGTTGGGGTCCAGTTGAAAATAACATATGCTGGTATTGAATGTCATTACTCAATAATATTGCTCACTTTTTTCCCAGAAGAGCTGGAAGTTCAGAAGTCAGAAATGTTAATGTTCCTGCTGCCCCAAGTCAGCCAAAATACAGACCTATTTTCTCTTGTCTGAAAATTAAGGTAGGTACCCAGATAACTCTGGTCATTAAACAAGCAAATTTAAGATTTAGAGCTATGGGAGTTTTTAACAATTAGTTTGGCTTCTAGCTCTGGAAATAAGCATCCAGAGCATTTTGTCACCCCCAGAACTTGTGAATTAGGCATGTTTATAATTATTCAGATTTGATATTATGTACAGGGCACTTGTACTCAATTTAACAAAATAGGTGGCCATTTAGAGCTGAATATGTTAGTCAATTTTATCATGTCAGTAAATACAGAAACCATTATCTAGTGATTTATCATAGTGCTCAGAACTGTGCTGTAGTTTATGACAATTTATGCACCAAATAAAGCATGCATATTGTTTTCAATTTCTTTCTGCTCCCCGAAGAGCGGCAAAATGATTTTGTTTAATAGGCTAGTAACAATAAGAGAGTTAAAGCTGGTGGGTTTCTGGAGTTTCTGAAAAGATGCATTTCAGCTTGAACCACAACAATTTCTTGCAGCATAAATGTACTAATATGACACTTACAGACTGTGCAGGTCATTCAAAAATTCTCTGACCCACCTGAGCATTGATATTTAGATAAACTGTAAAAATGCACACGAAAAGATACAAATCTTTGTGCTGATTTTCTTTATTCAGAATTTGCTACTTCAATTACTACCTTTCTGTATAGATTTTTACATCTTTTAAGGTTTTGTTTTTGAAAGTGTGTTTCTGTGGCACATCACATCCATGATTTCTGAGCAGCCTGACCCTTGGTTGCAACCCTGACTTCCTAGGAGCAGCACAGTCTCACCGTGGCTTGCACCAGGCCGTATACTTTGGGGAGGGCTTATCTAGTGACTTATTTGCCTAAATTTTCCTTTCTCTCCTCAATACTTTTACTATCTTACTGGGGTTTCATGTGGTGGGAAATGGGATCTGTTTCTGCTTCATGCACTGGCTCCTTTCCTATGTCTGCCAGGCTTATGCTGATCTGTTGACTTTTCTTGGGGACTTGTGCTCACAGGGAACATGCATCAGCTCAAACTTTTTCCTTAACTGGCTTACAATGCAACCAATACCCTCCTGTACCAAAGACTCTGCCCTTTGTCACCTGCTGCTATCCGCAGGGCACAGTAGGAGATCTGCTTGACATAAACTACTGCAGGGAGTTTCATCTCCCACTCTAGCTATGTTGCAGGTGGGCACCATCTGAAAGATACAAAAATAAATGGCAGTATTTTACAGCAGCTCTTTGGTGTTTCCATGTGAGTGCTTTGGGCCATATTAAAGTTCACTAGATTTTGCAAACACAATGAAATCTTTTCTCTCTGGACATTGCTGCTGTGCAGCAATTGTATGCTATATCATTTGTCTCTTACTGCCTGTACTTGCCATGGGAGCACTAGATTTACTTGGTCTGCTGCAGAAAGGTGTACCTGGATGGCCAGGTAGGAGTCAGCTATGCAGCTGTGCAGGGTCTCAGTGGACAGGTATTGAATCAGAAGCCTTGCAGTTGCATTATTGTTATTGTGGCTGACTTGTTTTGGCCAAAAACACATCTAGATGATGGCTTAGAGTTTGTTTGCATCCTTTTGCCCAGTCATACTGTAAACAAAAGACTCAGGTCTTAATAAAGTTAGCCCATAATAATATAGGGATATTTTCAAGACTTGTTTTGTGTTCCTAGCTACTAGGAAAAAGTGAAAAATGTACATTATAGAGATCATGAGGTTCCAGAGCTAAAAGCCCTTGATAATTGAAGCCAGAAATGATTGTACAAGAAGCAACCTGTGGGAACAGACTCATCAGAGAAATCAGACTCAGTTTTTTCACAAATTCTTATTTCTCTTTTTTAGCTCTGTTACTCACCATATCAGTGGGTTTGGTGTATTGTGTTTGGTGTAATTTTTATCTATTCACAAAAATAAATTTGAAAAAGCAATGGCAATGTCATGTTTGTTTTAAGAATGGTGTCTCACTAGTTGCTATATGACTTCCAGTTCCAGCATTGTGCACTGGTGGCATAAATATATAATTTTTCAACCACAACAATTTTTTTTAATTTCCATTCTATAATAAATGTGATTCCACCTTATCTAAGAATTAGCTGAAATAAATTTAGAAATAGAAAGAAACTAAATTTATGGTTTGTATTTTTCATTTTCAAATGTTTTCCTCATTGTTAATATATTCCTATTGCATCTGAACAGGAACAGAACTAACCTCAGCACTGCTGTGCAATGAGGTTGCATTAGCTATCTATATAGAAAATAACAACTTTTGTCAGACTTCTCTCACAAAAGAATGAGGATGATTTTATCATGTAAAAGTAAAATTTGAAAAGTAGAAACTTCAAGCCCAAGTAAATTAAAGAAACAAGTCTGCAACAATGGCTCATTATAAGTGACCAAATCAGCGAATTGTACGAGCTGCTGAGGTGGGAAGGCACCCTGGATATCCTCTAGTCTAACTCCTGTGCTCACAGCAGGACAGCTAGAGCAGATTGATAAGGAAGGTATCCAGCGGGATTTTTAGTATCCAAGACTGGAGACTGATATTTCTGATGTTTAAGTGTAATTTCCTTTTGTTCAGTTTGTGCCTGCTGCCTCACTGGGCACCACAGAGAGGAGCTTGTCTCCATCCATTGAGTTCCCATCAGGTATTTATATACATGGATAAGAGCTCCTTGAACATTCCCTTCTCAGGCTGAGCACTGACTGCAAGCTCTCTCCGCTGTACCTTGTATGTCAGATGCTCCAAGCCCCTTATTGTTTCTGAACTCAGTGTCCATGACACTTGTACTGGGATGTATCTTACTGGTGTAGAGCAGAGGGGAAGGGTCACCTCCCTCAAGCACCTGGTGACACTCCCAAATATCTGTCAGGAACCTTCTTTTCCCCAGGGTGCCATTGCTGGCTTCTGACTAGCTTGTTGTCTACAGGGATTCCCAGGATTTTTTCTGTAAAGTAGCTTTCCAACTGGTTAGCCTATACTGTGGGTATTAATGCACCAGGCTATTCCTAAGTAGGTGCAGGACTTGGCATTCTACTTTGCTGACCTCCACGAGTTCCCTGCCAGCCCATCTCTCCAGCCTGCTGAAGCTCCTCTGAGTGGGAGAGCATCCATTGGGTGTATCATCACTCCTGCTGAGAGTGCAATCTGCCTCATTGTCCAGGTCATTCATGAAGAGGTGAGTCAGTACTCTCCTGGAATGAGCCTCTGGAGTATACCAGCAGTGGCTGACCTATCAGCCTGCTCAGAACAGTCCATGCTGACTGTTCACTGTCACTCTTGGTGGCTTAGTGGTCAAACCTTTTTAACAGATTTGGAAATATCTTCCAGGATTACTTGCCCCATCACCTTTCAAGGGATCATGGTCAGGCTGACAACACTGTAGTTCCCTGGGTCTCCTTTCTTGCTCTTTTCGAAGACAGAAGTCTTCATGTCCTCAGAAGCCTCCTTCAACTCCTGTGAACTTTCAAAGACAATTGAGTGACCTTGCAATAACATACACCAGCTCCCTCGCCATGGATGCATCCTATCAAGTTAGAAAACACATTCAGACTTTAAAGAAACAACTTGCTGAAAGTGTATACAGCAGTCTCTATTAGAAAGAAAATACGGATATTAAAACAGAATGTGTTTTGAAATGAAGGATTTTATTCTATCTCAGCTATTCTTGCTAAAATAGGAATTACTACAGCATAATGATTTACAAAAATAATGTTTACCTTTAATATTTAAAATTTATTCATACCTTGTACAGAAACAGGTTGTGTTCACACCACAAAGACTAAAATTGTTTGGAATTTCAGGTTAGTGTGGAGTGAATGTAGCTTCTTGGTGAGAGGTCTCTGACACTGATATTGCAAGTAGTGTGTGAACTTCTGAAAACTTTTCCAATAGAATCTAACACATGGCTTTTGACCCAGAAGTGCCAAAGTGATTTTGATTTCCTAAAAGAAATTCTTTCTTCCCAGACTGTGCTGCCATAATTCAGATCCCTGGCAGTTTTCAAGTAGGAGCATTTGAACGAGAGTGACTGTTGAAGAGAAGAGACCAAAATGGTAGCTGCTACTGGTTTGTTCCTTTCAAGTGGAGTAAGGACACATCTGTGAACTCCACATCTGTACCTCTGCCTGCTGCAGGTGTCCTGAACTTCCTGCAGCTACATAGGAGATACAAATTCTTTTATTCCCTGCATGAACTGCTACCTGTTCTGTACCCAAAACAGAATTAACCACCTTGATATTGTTAGATCAATTCTAATAGTCTTCTGGTTAATCTACTGTCATTCACTGTCATTGCCTGTTGTCAACTTTTAAAATAAAAGAAAAAAAAATAAAATAAAAGTTTTAATATCTTGGGTCTCAGTGGGTTGAAATATATATGGTTACATTAATTTATATGTATTTGACATCTTATGAGCACAATGCATGTGAAGTTTTCTGCTACCATGGATGGTGGGAATAACTAATGTAGCACATAGGATGCTTCACAGCTTTTGGAAAGGACAGGTCTGGTTTGGTGATACAAAAAGGCTTTGTGGGTTCTTTAGCACCTGTACATAGTCAATTTGATATGATGTAAAAATCAGAAAAAAGAGTACTGTATCTAAATGACTTTAGTAGTTTAAAACATTTAAAAGAATTGCTGCCTCAAATACTGTTCCAAAATTTCTTCATCCAGCTGGCAGAAATTGCCTTTTTCCTTGCAGTACTACACTCTAAGTAAGAATAACTGCCATTGAACTTGTCAATCTTATGCTAGAGTAAAAGTGGCCTAATAAATACAAATATCTTACCACAAAGGCACTGGTCAGAAGCCAGTCCAGTGGAAGAACTACTGGGGTTCTAAAAAAAAATACCCAGCAGCTTGGCTATTTTCTATTGAAATATTTGTGTGCAATAAATGCTGTCACTTAGCCTAGGCCAGAAACAATCCCATAGAAATGGCCTTGAGAAAACCTTAATACATGAAGATATGAACACTGGCATTATGGCAGCCAACAAATGAAAAAAATTTCTCAATATGTGGCAGCTACTCACCTTGCTGAACAAAAAAGTAACTGTCACCAAATTACTCAGGCCTCCTTTCACTTTGATGCAAAGTGTGTCTCTTGGTTGCTTTTGTTTCTTTCTACCCTATAGGTAGATAATAAGTTGTGCTTTTTTGATCTTCTTTCTGCTTAATATCTGAAACCTTCGGCCTACTTAGGAATTATTTTTCTTCAGCACCCCAAGGATCTGCTTGCTGCCAAGATCTGTTTAAGTGATATACACCTTTAGAAAACAATGGCAATGCTTCCTAAAATGATTTATCCTGGGAATATGACAAGAGCCACTCTGGTAATACTCTCCTGCAGGTAAGAGCAGCACCAAATAGCCGCAACATTGGAAATCTGATGACAGACATGAATGCCCAGCAGTTTACTGGTAGTGAAAAAACACTAGTCCAGCAGAGAAAACAATGCTGTACAGCTCTATATATCAGTTTAAAAGTGGTATTGCCTCCACACACAAATGTGTTGTGGTTTGTTTGCATAATAATTATTCTGATCTCATAAAGTACATGCAATTTTCATTTATTAGTAACAGATCACCTTATATTCCATGAAAATTGCTTTTGAGTTACGGTTCTCTGCTGAATGCCATCTCATTTATGACACAGTCTCACCTTATTAGAATGCACCTAGGAAAGTGTCATCGTGGCTGGGGCACTTCTGAAATAGTTGAGACAAATTAATATTGTCAAACCCAAGAGAGAGATTATAAATTCCCCTTTAAACTGTCTTCGTGTCTCTCAAGGACAATTTCCCCCCTGCAGATTCACCTGATACTTTAAGTATCTCACACTGACAACCTTTAAGTCTTTTAAATTGCTTTTAAACTCACAGTTTTTTGCATAGTGTCTATATATAAAAGAAAATATAATATTACTGCAAGTTTAAATTTGTTACATATAATAAATACAGATGTAAACAGCATTGTCAGAGGAAGAAAATTTTTAAAGTAATTTTAAATTATAATAATTATATTCAGCTGATACATCTAGAGAGCAGGAATCACTTGAATTAGCATTCAGGTTCAGTTTCATTGCCAGTAATTTATTTAGAAAGTAGGACACCTACAATATTGAATATTTATTTCCTTCCAGACTCAAGTATATTCAACTCTAAAAAAATCCTTATTTCAAGTTCAATTCAGCTTTAGTGATTGTTGTATAAGAAATTAATCATGAACATAATCTGTAACATCCAAAACACCTCCTGCAGTGACACTGCTCCCAAAATTTCAATTTCTTTACATCAGACAGGTGCAAACTTAAATATTCTTAACATTTTTGCAACACTTTTCCTCTTTCAGCTCCTCAAAGCGAGTGCTCTGTAGATTAGGTCAACAGGGGCACTATTCACACACCCCACCTTATTCAATGAACTCATCAGGAGATGTTTTTGCTCCTTTCTCAAAGGTGAAACTCCACTTGTGTTTTCCTACCAAGCATGCTGTGAGAGTTTCCCTGTTCCCTACCACCCTTGTAGATGGGGCACCTGCTCAGTGCTCTGTGCTACTGATGGGGAACTTTGCTTCCATGGAATTATTCAATTGTTTCCAACCCTGTGAAAAGCTGACCCACAAAAATGTGATAATTTACATACAGATTAGATTTATAAAGATCCAGATCATTGATGAGAATGTTTTATTTGTTCTTCTGGATTTTTGCCCTTCAGGGTGAAATTTGATCGCAGAACTAAAATTTATTTCACAACAGTAAGAATGTGATGTTTCTCTTTTTTATAGCTAAAATTTACATCTGATTAAAGAATTTGAAGAACTAGGGCTTGAAAAAGACACTAAATATTTAAAGACTTATTATAAATGTTTCAGGCCAAGTATCTGGAACACATCAAAACATTACATAGAAATATGACAACTCAGTAGAAATTCTTCTGAGGAAGAAATTAAGTTCTTCAATATTTTTTTTCATTAAAAAACCTACTCTCTGTATTTAGTGTACCATTAATTAATATTTTAAAATTTTAAAGCAAATACTTCTCCTAATCTAAACAAAGTATTTTAAAAATATTTAGCAGAGACACTTCAAATATTTATCTGGGTATACAAATTTATGCCCATTGGGGCAATCATTGTACTTGGAAATACTAATAGGAATGAAACTCTAGATTTTGAGAGAACTATACTATGAGAGTATTTGGCAACATTTCTTCTTCCTTTTTTCTGAAATAAATTTGACATTATTTAAAGGGTTTAAAGCAAGATTCAAGCAAGAAAGTAGGCAAAAAACCTTACCTGAAATGAGATAGTCAGACTTATTCTGATTATGACTGGTGAAGGTACCATATTCAATTTCACCCAAATAACAGCCTTCATCCAATGTCCCATCTCTCTTACACCAACATGTAATTTCAGTGCAGACTTAGAGGTCCAGAAGCTGAGCAGAAGAATGTTCTGACTTACAACAGACCATTAAAAATTGTATCAGGAGAGATCACAAAGTCTAGGTATAGTGCAACTTCTTCTTTGAGCTCTATTATTTGTATTTCAAATAATACTGATTTGTTAGAGTCATACATTCAATTACAGTTATGGGTCCTAGCCTTTGCCATGCTCACATTTTATTTATATTCATACTCTCATTTACATGTCCCTTTGGTTTTTTACCTTTGTCAGCCTCTTATTCCTTAATTATTTGAGATGTGAAATAACAACATTAGAAATATGCACCATTGCCACTATTTAAAAAAAATTTTATTAGTATTTTCCTTTGCCTCAAAGAAGACTTTTTAGTGCCACCCTAATCTTGAAGTACAGCAGCTGTAATGTACCTTGTATTATTGTCTTTAAATCCAAAATTAAGCAAACTGAGAAGCTCACTCAAAAGAAATGTTTAACATCCAGAATATTTCTTCTGTACAGCAGAATTCTTTATTACTTAAATACAAATCATATTAAAGTCTTTGCTTATTTAGAAGCACTGACATTTTTATAACTGGTTTTAAAAATATTATGGTATCAGGGAACAAAGCTAAATATTTTAAAAGCCTTGGGCTCTCCAAGAGTTTTGTACTTCCCAAAAGTTCATTGCTGATATACAAACTTTATGTTGTGCAATGCGCTTGTCACTGGGTGAAAGGTGGGCTTGCTGATGGGGCAGGTGGGGGGATAGAAAGGCAAAGTACAATAATATTTTGAAAATAGCTGTTCCTTGCTTTTTTCTCCATCGCAAGCTTACTACCTGCAATAAACCTATATATTAATTTCTATGACTTCATGGCCATTATTTTTTCTGATGAAAGTAACTATTGTACTCAATGATTCAATATAATATCCAGTCTCTCACGCTAAGCAACTCAGGAGTGTTATTTTACACTAATAGGTGTATTTGATTCAATCTTGTGAAGATATTTTTGAAGCCCAGAATGAATTAAGTAAAGCAAGGAAACAAAAGTTAAAAACCTTGCTGTTAAACCCATGACTCTTCAGACCAATGAAACAGACAGCTTCAGGGGCTGCAGACTTGTGTCCTAGGCAATCTAAAGACGTGTGGTAGAGACAGAAGGAAATTTGTTTATATATTAAAAACAAGTAAAAAATGGCATGCCTTTTGCCTGGCTATCAAAAGGAAACAGCTTTTCTTTTTGCCAAACCAATGAAATGCATAGGAAATGGAAGAACTTTCTTAATAGTTTATTTATGCAAGAAGAAACAGTGGTTTCATTTTTAGATGAAAGAATGAGGTGTATTATAAATTTAGTATGATATTCAAGAAAACATTGGCATTACATTCTCTTTTTCTCACCCACTTATCCTGTAAAGATAATTTTAAGTGGATTTCAGTTTCATACCGCTGAAAATATATTAACACATGCTGTGTTAGAGTGAAATTGCTTAGAATCCTTCAAAGTCAAAGAAACATAGATTGGGAACTTAATCTTTCTTCCTTAAATATAAAGAAGTTTTCTGCCTAGACTTTCACATCTATGTTACTTTCATCTTTTTTGGAGTGAGCAAAATGAAAGACAGCCTTGACATAAGGACAGTAACTGAAGAATCATCAGTGTGGATGATGAGTACCTGATCTTTTACTCCCTGTATGAGTTTGTGCAAATCTTTTAGGACTAAGACAAGAAATCAAATCTTATTTTGACTGAAAGAAGGGATTCATAGCCCTCTGTCAAGTTCACAAAATCAACCATACCGACTAAAGGATTGTTTAAGATACTTTAGAGTGCTGAGGAAAGGAGAATAGATAATTTACTTCCCTACAGTTTAAGTACCAGCCCACCTTCTAGACTGTACTTCTAAGCAGAAATTTGTAATTAAATTCCTTTCAGCCCAAGGAGACCCCTGCTAAATGTTTCATCCAAACAAAGAGATTGGAAGCCATATCTCCCAGGGGGGTCTTTTAATCATCAGATATATGAGCTGAGGGACCCTCAATCTGCCTTCTTGGTATTGTTCCACTTTGCCTAAGAAAATATGTTTCTTCCAAACAGATTGATGTATTTGCACTTACTAGAGCACTCATTCTTGAGGAGAGAATCAGGGTTTCAGTTCCTTCTTTCACTAATATTTTATTAATTTGTGTTGGAAAGGAAAATCCATATTTCTCTTCACCTCTGCATGTAAACTGACCAGTTATGTAATCAGTTTCTTTTGGTCTTTGGCTGAGTCAATATTTAATTACACTGTGTAAGCGGAATGACTTCAAAAGAAAAAGCAAAATGGGAACTCCCAAATTTTTATCATATTAGCAGCTACAAGTTCTTACTATTTTGCATTTCTCAATGAAATATCAAAAATCACAGAATGAGAATGGAAAAAAAAATATATTCTCTACCCTGAAAACACTGTTTACTTGTTAGCTGAAAGACTGCTAAGGCACCTTCCTCAGCTGTTTAATTTTGTTGTCTCTGTGACCTAATCTGCACGATGTTCTTGGTGGATGTTTTGCTTAAGCTCTGCAGACAGGTACTTAGTGTACTTGTCAAAGTACTCAAAGCAGACATGTCTGAAACAGATTTAGAAGTAACCAGGAGGTCTCTATGCACCTAAGGAAATTTAATGTCGGAAATTTACATCCCCATGGGCTTCAGTTACCTTAAGCCTTATCATGATGTTTTGGCATACAATTAAGAATTTAAATGCATGAAGTTATAGAGTTTTATGATCCATTAATATTATTATTTATAAAGTGCTTTGATTCTAAGGAGTTCTATAAAAAGCACAGAGCAGAATTTCTCCAGTGTACAAGTATTGTGCAAACAAATGTTTTAAATCTCATAAAATTTAAGGATCAGCGCTGAGGCAGTGGAGCAAAATGCCAGCTCATATAGATAAATGATCAAAGACACCTTCTACTATGGTACAGCAGAATTCATTCAGTGGCATAACAAAATATTTTACCTTTGCCAGCAAAAATATCCTGCAACGGCAACAACTTAATGGTAATAGCTTGGCATTATTTTTTCATATTCATGAGGTCTGCAAACATAAACTAATGTATGATCAATGTCTTAATATAAAGTGAGTGTATAGAAAATGGGATGAAGCTTGGAAATAGAGGAAATAGAGATTTTCATTTTTGAACTGACTCAGTAATTAATGCTTGATTTAATATGAAAATATTTCCAAGGTGGTAGAATGCATAAATCTAGAGTAGACCCTCTTTCTCACAAAAAGCAAGTATATTCAGTTTGCTCTAAACCAAAAGCAAAAAAACAAACAAAAACAAAAACAAAAACAAAACAAACAAAAAAAAGGGAAAATGCAGCATATCCACATTAGTCAAGGGCATACTGACAAGAATGCCCAAGAAATTCAAAATCAGGAGGTAATGGGGTAGACCTGTGACCTAACAGGAGGCTTGCCAGAGGGTGGAGATGAGCATGGAAGTTCTGCTGTAAGTTTCAGCTACACCAAAAATTGGCACATTTGTTTGCTCAGCTTTTCAACTGAGCCTTAAAAATGATGAAAAAAACTTGATCAGATGTAGCATGTTGGTCATAACTGCAACACCATAAATACTGACAATAGCTAATAAGGAAAATGAGCAATGTTTTTGAACATAAAGAACTTTTTGCTTAACACTTCACCATCTCCATTAGAGCAGATTTATCCTAACTGTAGAGACAGTATCATGACATTGGTAGACCCAAAGTAATAAAAGACAAAGCTACTCTTTACTGAACAGAAGTGCCATTGTGGAGATTATATTAGAAAGTTACTTCATCAGCTTCTGATTAATAATTAATTAACAGCATGGGCTCATTCAATTATTTCCTTCTAATATTTTCACCCTTTTTCTTGCTCCACCAAAAATGCAATTCATTAAAAAATGCTGCCAAAGGTGACTAATGCAATTGAAGAAAAACCTCTTAAATGTAAAATTCTTCTTCAGAAAAATATGGCATTTCATATCCGCAAACTAATGACTAATAATGAACGAAAAATTAATAATAATTATAATCCTAAACCAATACTTGACCACCCACTACTGCTTGCTGGAGGCAAAAATCTGGGAAACATTTTTCCACAACTGAGTAATTTTGTTACGTACAAGATCATCTGTAGTTATATAAGTTGAGTTCTTGATAGGAGTAACAGGATGAAACTAAGGATAAGAAAACTTTGTCTGAATATTGAGATAAATTCCTAAACACTGAAATCTATTATACTGTGCAGTCATTTCCAGGAGCACATTATTTTCATATTTATTTTGCTCTCACTGTCCCACAAGTCATGCTGATTTCAAGACTAAAGCACTTTGTGGAGTTTGAAATTAAACCCAGATTTTTGAAAAAGAAAACTACATATATTTAAAATTAACACCTCTGTGATTTTTTCTGTTTACTTTTTTTTCCCTCTTCTCTACAATACCCACTTTCAAGGAATTCTAAAGCTCTGAATGAGAAGTATGGCTGTCTGGTGTGGGGGAAAAAAACCCTTTTTTTAGCTCCATTTGCAAAATATTCTTCCAGGTGTTATATTATTGTCTGATATAAGATGACAAAACACTTTAACTGTCATTTCAAAACAGATTTTGACATAAGAGATTTCTCTACATATTCTACTGTGCCACTCCATTGATTAATTTTTTTGAAAAATCTTAACCATGCTTGGGAAATAAAGGGGTCACATAACAACGCTGCAATACCAGCTGTTCACAAATATTTTCCCTGATAGTTTGAACTGGTGACACAGAGCATTAGAGAGCCTTTTATGATCCCAAAAATCATCTTTCTTGAACCAATTAAAAAGAAGAGATATCAGAAAAAAATTGTTTGATTTAGGGAGGGAAACTTCACCAATGATGATCAGTGGTGATTTGTTGAATTTGTTGCCTACATGAGGCAATGGATACAGATATTTTATGTACCTATAACTGGACTTATCAGAAAAGTTGCACTAAATTTCCTATTGTTTTGCACTTACTTGATCAACCCTGATCATGGCAGATGGTGATGAGCAAGCAAATTTGGAAGCATCTTATTCATTATGAGGAATACCAATCTTATTGGTTAATGTCACACAAAGCAGTGTGTGACCAGTCATAACTCCTTGCAGCCATCTGTTCTTTCTGGGTATGAGTACACTATTTTGGTATGGACTATGGTTTTTAATATACCAAATACTTTATTGTGTCCAGCCACCATGAGGGTATATGCATCTACACAAGATGGGTATGGATGGGACATAATGATGATTTTTAGTAAGTATGATTTATTCATATTTATTCTTCACAGATTCTTCAGAGGAAAACTAGACATTTTAAATTCATAGACATATTGATAATAAAGAAGATTGTACATAAAATGTTAAGGGACCTGAGGATAAGAGTAAATGCTTTTTATTGAAGGATTCACTACAGATGTAGAATTATTATATGATATATTGCCTCCCTTCCCATGCAATTCCTCCACCGCTGACATTCATAA
>NW_005054411.1:920687-927441 GCF_000277835.1 Geospiza fortis
TTTTTAACACACAATATACTGGTGCTCCTGTGTCTTTAAATAAGCATCTGTAGGATGTTTTAAATCTCACAAAGTGTGCCCTTACACATAGTGGTCAGATGGCCAGTACAGCCTCCGATCACTGCCAGTGGCCAGCAGGACACGCTCAGTGAAGATCAGATGGCAAAGAGTGATCTTTTCCCCCAGAATTTTCTCTGAACCTTCTGTGATGTGCAATGTAGAAAGCCCCTGGGGCAGAAATGAAAGGGACAGTGATTTTATTGATCTCTATCATACCTTCTTTCCATTACCTTCATCTTAGCCTGAACAATCCTAGGCATTCCTTCTACAGAGGCAGGTTGCCTATCAATAAAATGTGGAATCCCTACAAGTATATTTTGGCTTCCGATTATTCCTTACTTTGTCTGTATCTTTGCTTTCAAGTCCCTTTCTAAAATTTCTCCTTTTATAATCGAAAGATTTGTTTTAATGCAGAGAAACACACAAGATCTGGATTTGGTTAAAAGAGAAAGAAAGAGAACCCTCAAACATTTAGTTTTATGCACTATGTTTTGTTCATAATCCCTTCTCTTTGAGACCTAAATTCTGCAAAGTCCTTGGATTGTGGATTATTTACTCAGTTAGTAGTTGGCAGCACTCAACAATTATCTCTAGAACATTTTTTGATCTATAAGTCCATAGACAATCATGTTATATTACATACTACTTTCTTATGGTAATTACAAATGCAAATCAAAATTTTAGCATATATTAATATGCTGTTTTTCCCTATTAGAATCATAGAAGTGACATATATTGGAAAATCATTAGAAATTATTTATCTTGTTATTGTATGATAATGGTTTTGTTATTTTCAACCCTAATTTAGGATATTTTATAATTTATCAAGATAAACATACTCAAAGTACTTGTGGAGAAAGCAGCTGTGGATAATAGATTTTTTGAATTTTGAAATATTAAATTATCTCAGCCAATCATATATTAAAATATTTTATTATGAGTTGTCCCTGTGACTTTTTAGTGACCTATTTTTAAATTTTGATTGTTTGTGGAATAAAGATTGACAGGCTTAAAACAGTTAATCTCCATTATGTGTACTTTCTAAGAAACTAGTTGCAAATTTGTTATGTCAATAGGAAATTTCAATCTAAACTAATGCCCACATCCACTATCCATTCTAGATATGGAACTATAGCCTGAAACCTTATATAAGCTGCTAAGGGACCCCCTTGTGCCTTCCTCTCAGTGAAAATTAAAAACCTTCAGCATCGTACTCTTCTTCTTTTGCAAAACTATACATATGTTTTAAATATAGTTTAAAAAATATGAGTCATCTTCTCCACACAGACATTTTAGTCAACTGCTTAACGTATCATCAGTTTTTCAAAATTTTCAGGCACCTGCTGAGACTAAAAGTGTGGTGGTGGCCATTTAGAAAAGGATATATACAAGAAAACCAGATCAAGACAACTGACTGAAGTTTGATTCAGAATATAGTCTGTTAGCCAAAAATATCTGGAAAAAGAGAATACTTATAAGTGAGACATCATAGTCAATAAAGTTTTCCTATGTTGACATGAATAGAAAGAAGACAAAAATAGAACTTAGGAAAAAAACATCTCGTATATCTTATTTTTATGCAGAATTAGGTCCCTGTGAGTTATAGTGTTATTTTTTTCTCTTTTTTAAAAAAATAATTGGAATATAGCTGTGCCTAACTAAATTCTCTCATTGTACTGTGTCTTCTGACTTGAATCCTACCATCCATCACAATCATCTTGTAAAGTCTTCGCTCTGGATTGTGCTAGAGATTTAAATTATATCCTAGATAAGAAGAAATGGATGGCATTAAAAATCACAGTGGACAATTATGGATGTTCTACCTCAAAGCAGCCAAAATCTGTAACTTACTCCTTATATGCAATGCATTTACTATAGATATAAATAATTTTTATATAACTGATGCTAAATATCCCTTGGAATAGTGGAAAATTTTGAACTATCCTAATTTTCCAAATCCCTGTGAAGCTGAAGATACAATATTATCTGGAACCTACACCCAGACCTGAGTAGCAAGGTGATGGACATCACACAGAAATATTCTGGTGCTTATTAATGTTAAAATTATGCTAGGATTAAGCCATACACACAAAAAAAGAGAAAAAAAGAAAAAAAAGGAATGGAAAAAATACTCTGCTTGATGAAGAAAGCAAAATTTTACAGGTCAGAAAGTAATCAAATAAGAATTTCCAGAAGTCAAACACAGTTAGATCCAGCAAAACAAATTATCCCAGAACAAAGCAGTGTTTATGCAATGGTTGACCTTTTCACTTTCCATACTTTTCAAAGTTAGGTGTTTTCAGCAAGTGACTGTCATTTTCAAAGCACTTTCAAAGCACTGGGATGTTTTTTCTTTTTTTGGGATTCTGGGATTTTTTTTTCAAGTTTCTTGATGAAATGTTGCTCCTTCTGTGCTCTCTGGATTACAAGTGCTTGGGTGGAGATGTCATGTAAGAAGAAAAAAACAAATGGCTCAACTTTCAGGAGTAAGGCTTTGCAGCTAGGATTTTGATGTCTATGAATAAATGTGTATATAAAATGCCCTAAAGGGCACTGTGGTTTGTAGGACTTTGGGCACATTGGCCTATCCTAAGCAGTGCATTCTCCCTGCTAATCCCCTTTCCCCTCTGTTTCAGTCTCCTACACACAGAATTGATGTGGTGGTGGTGGACATTAATATAACTTTTGTCTTGGACCAGACCTCGTTTTCAAATTCTTTGGAGAGCCAATGGCATGACAGAGTAGGGGCTACCAGGAGGTGAGTGGCATGTGCCTTCACTGTGTCAGAGACCCAGTCCCTAACGTGCCTGAAGGTTTTTGTTTGAAGTTCTCCCTGTTATTTCCTGTTAAACTCTTTCTATTATTTAATTTGAAAGATAACATATCATGACATAAAATATCAAATTGGGAGTGATAGATCACCATGGAATGTTACCTGAAGACCAAGAAAAGAAATGGTCTTCCATAAAATTCACTTTATGGAAACAGCACCTCTCAGTATATAAAGAAATATATTTTTAAGGACTTTGAAACCTCAAACTTCTGCATCTTGTCAAACTTCACAAAGTCTGGGACTGGCTTAAAGCTCCATTTAGCTGCCATGTATTTTTCCCTTTTATTTCCTTTTCCATCATTTTTGATCACCAAGATTTGATGAATTGTTATCGTAAAAACATAAGAACTGGCCACTTGAATCAACTTGCTTTTCTGTCAAGAATGTCTCAGCGGTAGCTTTCATTCCTTCTGTGAAAGATTTCTTTTCAAGTCAAATGGAGAGCATTATTTTATAAAGAAGTACCTTACTGCTTTATAGCTCAATTTTCCAATGCTTCTGGAGAGAGACAGACTTAAGGGTTGAAGGCACTTGGCACCCTGCAGGAGGCACTCCACACAGCAGAGGACTGAATCATTAAATACAGTACTTATTATGGTGCACACATAAAAAATATTGACTTTGAGCTCTGTTTTGTGCATCTGTAAAATGTTGCATTTCCTGGTAATATTTTTACAAGTGCTGTACTTTCCAGATTTTAATTGAGGGTTGATTGTTAATCTGCTTCTGTAAGTATTATAGAAGACCTACAATTGCAAAATATAATGTTAAATATGACAACATTAAGGAGTTTCATAATAAGAGAATTTATTCTTTTATCTATTGAGGAATGTATTTAGGTAGAGTGAATGTTATTTATTTGTTTATGTTCTTTTCAATACATCTGTAAAGTTTTTTTGAATTATCATAATCATTATTATTATTATTTTATTATTGTTATTATATGGATCAGAGCAAGTAGCAAAGGAAGGAGAAATGGCATGCACTGAGGTTAGCTGCAATTCTGCCATATAGGTAAAATAACAGGGCAAAGTGAGGTGATATTAGAGAATGTGGGGAATGATGTGCAAGCAGGTGGGAACGCTACATCAAGACCACCTGAGGTGTTAGGAATGAAAATTAGTGAAATGGGAGTTTCAAAGGCAAAAAGCAAAGAGAAGCTTCCTCAGGAAAGCAATTGCAGAAACTCTGCTGGGTGCATTGCGGAGTCTTAGGTGGAGCAATAGATAACAGTGGAAGATAAAAGAGAGTAGCCAGAGCCTGTTGAGCAGAGGACCAGAAATCCTCAGCCACAGAAGCAGTGAGAACCTGGGGAGGGGAGGGGAGGGAGGGATGATGAAGGCAGGGAAACCCATGGGAAAACGCAGGCAGTTTTCCAGCAACGCTTACCTGCTTCCATAAAACCCATTCATGCTTTGATCAACTATTCAGGTGCCCATAAGCATTTTGCCACATTTTTGGTTGCAGCCTCCTTTACATGCCAACTCACATTACCCAGACATGCAACATTGGTGCCTGTGCTACACTGGTACTTTTACTCTCTGATATGGAACCTAAATTTGTCAGCTTTAGAAACCTAAATTTCAGTATTCTGTTGCTATTGTACAGGAAGGGGAAAAAGACTGTCATAAGTGAGAATACGGTCAGAGAGATCTGAAATGAGGGGAAGAGAAGACACAGAAAATCATGTACTGAAAGAAAAAGAAATAAAATACACAAGTAGAAATAAAAACAGGAGAGTATAAAAGTGATTGAATAACCCAGCCTATTCAATTATGCTGCCAAAATACTACCCAAAAGACCACATGGATTTATGTACCAGATAAGCTACTTCAAATTCAGAATTTTTCTTTAATTAAAATTATAGGGTATAGTTTTCTTTTCATTTTGAAACAAAGGGCAGAATGTTCAAACTATATATATGAGAAGTATTTAAAAATGTATTATTTTGGGGGACAAAATCTAAACATTTTAGTAGAAAATAGGATTTCAAAATAGATTAAAAAATTACTGCATTTAAAAACACCACAGCTTCTCTTAATTTCTTCAAAATATTGCTTTTAATTTACCCTCATCTTAGTTCAGTTTTGTTCACATTTCATGTTTATGTTTTTTCTACTAAGTTCTATCTGCATAGTTTCTAATTTATGTTTCATTTTGCCGTAGTTAAATCTTGCTTTTATTCCAGATATAAGATTTTTGAACATTATGTGTGCTTTACTTCCTTTTTGAAGACTTCCTTTGTTTGATATCACAATATAATACACTGGAGAAGACAATTAGGCAAGTGCTCAGGATCTTTATGAGTAGTAAAGCTTACATTATTTGTAAAATAATTAATAAAGTGAGACGGGAAATGTAGATTTCTCTTTTATTACTTGTTTTCTGCAGTTTGCTGTTCCCTGGGGGAACATGTGACGATATGACACAATGCTTGAGACAAACTTAATGTGGCTGAGAATTGGAGATATTAATGGGTAAACAGCGCAAGACCATCTATTTTATTTTGCCAAATAGAATAACAGAATATTCTTAGATTCACCTTGCTTAGAGCAGGTGTGTGCTGATTCATCTCTGGGGTGTGTCTGTCTGCAGTTTGAATATGTCACACTTGGTAATATGTTTTGTGGAAACTGAAACATGCAGCCAAGAAGTCTATGGTGCAGAATCTCTATTACAGTGTTTCTTAGGTGCTGACTGTGAAACAGAGATTTTCAAAACATTTTTGGGTCTTTAATTATGTCATACATTGCTGTCGTGAACTTTTAATGGGCTAGAAGCTGTAGAAAACCATTTCTTATTCAATACATCCCATAAAGAGCAAGAGAGATTTCATAGCTGAACATCGTCTAAAAGTCCTTAAATTGTTGCCATGCTAGGTATTTTAATATTTATCAATATGACATCAAGTTAGAGGTGCAATCCTGCATTATACAAAAACATTAGGACCACTTGGGATAATAAACACAAAAATACAGTTGGAATAGGCTTACCAAATAACCGTGCTTTGGGTGAGCAAAAATCAGAAAGGAGAGTCTCCTTGCTTTAGCCCTAATTCTTAATTCTCATCTCTTTTGGCACTATGTAAACACTGGAGAAAAACCTTGGGAAGATAATTTTGTCTTCTTCCACCCTTTGATTCTCATTTCTGCTTTTACTGTAATTTAATTGATGAGTGAAGAATCCAGTGTAATAAATTAAACAGAATACCATATTCAAACATATAACCTCTTCTTAAAACAAATGAGGTGATTCAACTGTTTTAATTTATTCAATAAATTTGATATTTTTGGCAATATAACAAAATATATTAAACACTGCATTCAATTGGATTGTGCTACATTAGATAATTAATAATGTCAGAATTATTACTAATCAATAATAATGTCAGAATAAGGACAAATACTGAAAAATGATGAGCTTTTACTTTGCCAGTTTCATGAAGAGGTGAAATTTCATATGACAAAGAACCTAGATAGTACTAGGCAAAATTGGCATTTTTTAAATTTTCCATTTAATATAGGAAGGAGGAACATTTAAAGATGTATTTTATATGAGCTTTGCACATTGATTTGAGTTGGAGTGCAGGAAGAAAGAATGTCTGAATAACACGATGTCCCACTGGCACATATACAGTGCCATAATCTTGCCATGTCTGTTAATCATCAAAATCCTAATAACACTAATTTGAATGCTATGTGCTTCTTAAAGAATTGCTTTTAGCAGAAAAATTGCTCCTCTCTGTTGTCCTGCATTTCCAAGTTCGGGAGCTCCATTTTGACAAATATTTTAAGTTAATCTTCTAGGTTTATAGTGGAACAGCACGAGATAACAGCACTCTCAAAGCAGTGACAATGATCA
>NW_005054411.1:927482-964643 GCF_000277835.1 Geospiza fortis
TTCACGATTTTCTGGAGCCACACCACCTCTCAGAGTCTTTAGTCTGAAATACTGGGATGAAAGTCTCTCAGAGATAACTTTGCTGGTTTTTTCCATTTCAGGTTTTTTTTTTTTCACTGATAGCAGTGAAGCAAATTTTTCCAAATTAACCTTAGTGTTTCTTATTTCTGGAAATTAAATTGAAAAAGCTGGAGTAATTTTGCACTTTTTACCCCCAAAAATGAAGTTTTTACTTCAGGATTAGAAATGGTTAAAGGTTTGACAATTTTTCCCCTATGTACCTATAAAATTTCCCATACTTAAAGTATGGGTAAGTAAGAGAAGAAGTAACCCATACTTTAAGAAGTACCCTTGCCACTTTAAGGCCTTTATGAACAATACATGTTAATAGAGACCACCCACATCTCCTCTACAAACAATGCAGGGCAGATTTTGTTTATTTGTTTCTTTTCTTTTGGGGTTTTGTTTTGATTTGTTTTGTTGAGTTGTTTAAATTGAATTTTTCATGTAAACTGGTGATCCAGAAACTTGACAAGGAAATATGAATTCCAGATTAACAATACCATGACCAAACACCAGACTTCACACATTGCCTTAACATGTGAACGCCGCTGCCTACACCTTTTTGTTTCAGTTCCATCATCCTAAATACTTATTTCATTATTCTTTTCAACTCAATACATCAGAATATCAAAGACTGAAATTTCTGAGCATTTCCCATCAGGCAGAGTTTATTCCTTCTGTTTACTGGTGTCGAGCAGGTTTCAGTCTCATGCTGAGCAGATGCTTTACTAATGTTTTGCACAGTGGTTAATCAAATATTTATGCAGCACATGAAGGAAATATACTTATATTTCACTGCTGATGATTGAATAAGTTCTATACCATTTCTCCAATGAATAGTCACGTCCAAACACTTTAAATTATTCATGTTCTAATTTGTAAATATTGCAAGGAGTTCTTATCTGGAAATGCCTGCTAGTCCTGTAGCTGAGGAGAAAAAATTCCTTATAGGTACATCAGATCCATGATAACAAATGGTTCTATTCTTTCAATATGCATGTTCAGTGCCAGCTCCTGGATAATTTAAAAATTAATGCTAATCCATAAACACATATAATTTTTCTTACCTTCATTACAGCTGAAACATTCTGATACTTTGTAAACTCTTGTGGTTTGAAATGCATGGGTGGTTTAATCCCAAATAAAATGAAATAATCTTGGGAAAGTAGTATTGTAAATCAGTAATGTACATTGCACCTTGCCTTTGCTCTCTAAAATAGGGATGAAAGATTTTGAGGAATTTGAAATTAAAGATACTCAAAGTCCTGATTAGGCAGAATCCTTGTTTAAGTAGTCCTTACTCATACAAATAGCTCATTTAAATTTTTCTGGATTAGGCAATAATGTATGATGTACATGTTATTACTTTTCAGCTGTATTTTTTGTTGTGACAGTCAAAATGCTTGATTACATTCCAGGTAATACATTAAACATTGTACTTCTATACATAATTAAGATAAATGAGCTTAACTGATACACGCTATTACATATATAAGCAAAAAAAAATCTTTATACACATAATGAAGAAAACATTTCTTCTTAAATCCAAGCTGGCATCTTACTTGGAGGAGCTTCAAATCTGCATGAGAAAGACAAAAGTATTTCATTCAGGAGAAACACCAGGGTTTATACAAATGTAGGAATAACCAAGTCCAACAGTGAAATAGAAGAAATACACATCTGGGGAAAAAAAAGCCAAAAAACCAAAAAACCAAAAAAAAAAAAACCAAACCAAAAAAACTGTAAAAGCAGGTCTGGAGATTAAAATGGATCCAAACTGATCATGACTGAATAGCGTTGCAGTGTGCTAAACAGGCACAGAGGTACTGTCAATGTGTCAAGCAGCCTTTCTGCTCGAGGCACTACTGACAGATAAGGCTTCACTAAGAATATTTTGTACAGATTTTGGTGCTGTGTTCTAAGCAAGAAATGAGCCAATTGAGAGAGCATGGAAAAGATGACAAGAAGCAACATAGATCTGCCCTACTTGATAGACTGAAGAGGTTGTAATTAAGAGAGAAGACACTAGTGACTCCAGTTTCAACTTGTAGAAAAGAGCTGGGTGGTAAAAGTGAAAATCCAGCTGTGAAAGTAAAGGGCTTCATCTGCAGCAAGTGAGATTTATAGCAGACATCTGGAAAACTTTCTAGAATAGAATATGATAAATGCTAGAAAATGTAGACACTGATATTTTTAGGACCAACTTGAATAAACTCCCATCAGAAATGGCTTACAGAGCACTGATCCAGCCTTTGTCTAGAACTAACTAGCTAACTAACTAACTAACTAACTGACTGAAGTCTTCCTGTAACGTTTCTGTGGAAGTGGACATATATTTAAACCACCCATTGGGACTTCTGATTTTTCACTTTGTACAGTGGCATATGCACAAACATGTCTGTCAGCACAGCTAGCAATAATGCATAATTAAAATCAAATCCTCTGGCCTTTGTATATAACTGTAATTCATGACTTTTTCTCTCTTCAGTTCCAGTGTCATATATATAGACAGTTCTCTGACACCATACTTGACTTATGAACCCTCTTCAAGAAGTACAGGTGTTGTCATAACGAGCCTTTCATGTTGCTATTCTCTTTCTGTAGAATTTCTGATTGCCAGATGTGAAGATTTTTTTTGAGCTAAAAATTTGAATATAAAACTTTTAGTAAAAAATAGTTAATTTATAATGCTTGGGTTACCTCAGCTTTTATGTTTAGTCGCTGGTGTTGTATTTGGTGAATTCTTGTGTTTGTGTGAAACAGAGATTGTCTCAGGCTCTCAGTCTCCATCATTGAGACACCTATAGCAGGAACAAATACAGTTTGGATAGACCTTCCCATTTTGTCTCAGATGTATAAAAAAAGCTTTTTAAAGGATTAAGGGATCATATATAGTTTGACCTATGTATGGAAGCTCAGCATGCATGTTCGCAAATCCATGATTTCTCTAACCAGGAATTCTTCAATCAAATGTAAAATCTTCCTTGATTTATTCTGAACTTTTGCCTCATTTGTTCCCCAATCCTTTCAGTTGTATCTATTCAGGTCCTGGCACACCTCTGCAAAGGTCTTATTTTTTCCTGCATAATGCCAGTAAAACATGGGCACAAGGAATGAAAATAAACTTATCTCTGATGTGACTTTTTTTATAATTGTACAGTTCTGACCTTGCATGACTTCAGTGATCTTTCTGGAACAACATCTCACAACTTTGCAAATTCTTCATCAGTCCAAGCCAAAGTTATTCAACTGAACCATATCAGCTTGGGCTTTGAACTCGTGGTCTCAAACGGTTAAACCTCTGTGGAGAGGGGAAGTTTACATAGAGAAGGTGTCCTAGGGTGACGTTATGATGCTTGTATCCCCATTCATGTGTTCTGTTTATGCTGGATATTAAGTTCTGTGCCTTCAAGACTAGCTCAGAAGAGTGAAAGTTTTGTTTGGGTTTCTTATCAACCACTCCCCCATGGCTGGTGGGACGCAGAGACAGGGCAGTACATAGTGCTGCTTTTGCTTTTTTGCTTTTGCTTTTTGCTTTGCTCTCACTCTTGCTTCTGCTTTGCTTCTGCTTGCTCTTGCTTCTTCTCGCTCTTGCTTCTGCTCATTAGCTAGTTTAGCTAAACAGTCCAAATTTCTTCCTGGACTGTTTCTCCTTTCCTTTTTTTGGACCTACTCGAACCTGCTCCAGACTGGGACCTGGGAACACCGAGAGTTTGAACCCTGTGGCTGGCGCAGCTGCCCCCCGCCCGGAGGGACTGAGAACAGAGCAATCACTCCCAAGAGAGACTTTCTGAATTTGTCATCTTTTTCAGAGCAGTGAAAGAGTGGTGACATCTGGTATTGCTCCTTTTGTGTGCTGGGGGGTGCTGTGCCTGTTAAATAAACAGGTTCTTTCCACTTCTCTCCGAGGAATTCTTCCCAAACCGGTTGGGGGTAGGGGCCGTGTGGGTTTGCTTTCTGAACGGGCTCCCTTTGGAGATTCTCTCCCAAATTTGCCCTAAACCAGGACAGAAGGGGTTAGAGGAAGATTCTAGGCTCTTACATAGCAAAATAAGATCTTCTATGCATCTGGAATACTTTCGGACTAGTTCAGTTGGATTGAATACCTATCACAGGAGTGGACATGTGAAGCTGGAGCCTCACAATTTAGTTTTAAATTGCCTCTGCAAATCTGACAAAGGCCTAATTTAAATTCTTTATCCCATACCCTTCCAGCCTCTTTCACCTCAAAGAATTAATGTGATAGGCCTCTGAAAACAATTTATTAATGATTGAAAAATCTCTAGAAGCCAGAAATTGAAAGGCTGAAATTTTTATTTGTATAGTGAAGAAATCAAAGTAAATAATACACATTTCTAGAGACAACAGTACATTTACCATAAGATTTTATTCAATTTGAAAAGGAAATGCATGTTTTCTAAGTACATTAAAAATATAGTAGGGAAATATTAGTGTCTTGTTTTTGAACTTTATAGAATGTTTTCTGTTTTTGTCTAAAATGCAAAATATTTTTCAAATGTGGGTTTGAATGAGGAGGAGCAGAGACTTGTAATCTGCAACACAATACACTTCTTGTTCTCTCAATATTGGCAAAGCATTGCTACTCTGTGTGTATTCAGGCACATACATAAATCAATTGCTCAGGTGAAAAGTTTACATTAGCAGCAGCTGTGTGACTCACATGGTAAGGAAAATCAGAGACTGACACAAAAAATGGCAAATATATTGCAGCGTAAAAGGTCACTTCAAAAATTTCTGACAACCTGGAACATTAGAAGGTCAAAAATCAACAGCACATTGTCCTGTTTGGTTAGATTGTGCTACTACACTCTCTCTATGGACTCTTATTTTTAAAAATAATTGCATGCTCTTTTGAATCAGCCAGCCATTCAAAGACTGTACTTCCCATTTTATTGAGAAATTAATGAAGTGTAGAGAACAGCTCATTTTATTCCAGTAGTCCTTTTAACATGCAAATAGTGGCGTCTTTCAATGAACACACTTCTGTTTGTGCTATTAAAGAGCAGTAGGAGCAATTGATAATTGTCCAGTTTAGAAAATGTGTGCCTAAAGCTTGCCTATATTTTCCCCTATGTAGTAATGAAAGATCTCATTAAACACATATTTTCTAACTTTCCAAATATTTCTTGCCTGTGTCTGCACCAGTAAGAGAATCTCTGCCGATTACTGATTTATCAAAATCCCTATCCTATAATTTATAAATTTCAGCCCCAAACAACTGTGGGTTTTTTCTGCTTGTCTTGTTTTAAAAGACTTAAAATATTTTAGGAGAAAAGGCACTGAAGAGTTAGGCTGGGAAAAGTCTTGTGCATCTTCTGAGAGAGAAGAAGATACAAAATGAATTTTCCCAGTTCGCCACAACACTTCATAAAGAAAAAACCTTCTCCCACAAAACACAGAGATACTTAGGAAGTACACAAGCTGTTCTTGACAGCTCCTTAAAGTAAGGATATCTTGCAATCAATTTTCTCATCCTTATTTTACCAATCTCTCCTATTTCAAACAATGCAGACCCTGCACCTCACAGATTTCTATAAATGCATTCAACTGTCTCCACAAAGACAATGAGATCCATGTTCAGAAGGGTGTCAATGTCTAAAGACCTACAAGTTATGATCTTGGACAAACCTTAGAACAGGTTTTAGCAGCGTTGAGCAGTATCTGGAAGTATATTAGTGGAAAATATTGAACATTTTGTCATGAGTTTAACTGTATTTCTTAATATTTGAAAATATATGAATCTGGAATACAGTTGTAAAGGATATCAAGAATAAATGGAGAAATTATTTTCTGCAAAAGGAACATGAACAGTACTTCAAACACTTAGAAGCTAAACATATTGAATTTGTGTGAATTTGTAAACAGTTTTCCTTTGTAGTGTATGTCATTATATCTCTGAATATGTTTATAGAGTTATTTCAAAGTAACCTGTATGGACACTAACTGCAGCAACTGACAGATAGTGTGAGTTACATTTCAGATTCAGAGACTGGACGTATTTTAGTGTATTTCATCACTTAATGTCATTTTTATTAGAGACAAAGAGAAAATGTTTGACTTCTTTTTTTACAAGCAGGACTGCTTAGAAAACAGAAACATAAAATATGTAAAACCAATAACACCTAAAGGCATTGCTTAACTGGAGAAACTCTGATGCAGTCACTGGGAGTCAGGAAAGATCAGCTTGATTCTTGGTTACTGAGACATCAGTCTTTAGAGGTAACTATAAAAATGTTTTTAAAAGTTTGCAAAATACAAAGAAAAAATGTTACAAAACTTTTAATGTAATGTAGGTTATTGACATTCCTTTCTGTAAATAATCTAGCTTTCTAGAAAGTGAAAGGTAGAGGATAAACCTTTGCCACACTAGTATAAGAGGTCCAACTTTTGTATGTTCCACTCCTGTTCTGTAAGTGTGCCATCTAAAAAGTCATCTGCTAAGATGGAAACCCCTCTGTGGTTTGGATCTTTTCCCAAACCCCCCATTATTTGTTTTTCTCTTCTAAGACACAGGTGCAATCATTGGATCTAACTTTGCACTTGATGTAGGGGCAGAAAGTTGTCTCAGGTTCAGGTCATTGTTACAAGCTTTGAATACAATAAACAAATTTCTGGTTTTATAAAAGAGATTTTATCCTTGCAGAATAAGCCAGAGTTGTTACCTGTTTTGCTTTGTGGTTTGTTCTTTCTGAGAGCGTTAATTAAAATGTTAAGATAAATAAATCCTAGGTCTACTCTTGAGGCTTTCTCTTTTTGGCATCTGAATCACTAACCTCTCTGTTGCCACAGATTTAAAATAAAACTCAAACCTTTAATTTTTGAAGGAGAGTTTATGCAGAAAACTAATTCCAACCTTCTCCTCTGATTCCTGTGATAATAGTCCTGTCTCTATGCAAGCAGCACTGCCTGCCAGAAACATTCTCAGATGTCAAGAATCAAAGTATAAATATTAGTGAATTTAAGTTTTCTGTAGACAAAAAAAAGCTCAGAACAATTTTGTGACCTTTCATTTAAGTCGTGTATAATGTGTTTGTTTGCTCTTATCCTCAGTTTCTTTTTGGCTTCTGTGTGGAAGCAAAAAACTTGGAATGCATTTAGCTGGGGAAAAGACAATATGAAGAATAATGTAAAAGTTTGTTTTATACTACTTCATAGAACTGAAACTTACTCATGGCTCTGGCATTTATCTTCAAGTTCTTATTTGTTAGAAAATACTAGCTAGCGTCTACTAAGTGCTTTTAAATGCTTCTGCTGTTTGCTGCTGGTGGGAAAAGACCTGTCATGGTCTTCTGTAAGTAACATTAGGCTTGTTTTCTGCTAGGAGATATAAATAAAATATTTAAAGTAATAAAAAAAAATCCCTTAGGAAGTATTCGGTACATCTGTAATATTACCATATCCCATAAAAAAAGAGACTGTAATAAATTGGATGCCAGAGGTAGGATACATTTTACTTAACTTTAGAAGTTTTATGACAAGGCTGAGCTCTTCTCACAGCTGGGAGAGGACTCAGCATTTTTGAATAGTGATTTATCAGGTCTCTTTTAGACATTCACTTGAGGGTGAGTCACCGTGCCCTGGTAGTGGCTATGTCTCTCTAGCTCTGAAGGGAAAGGAGGATGACTCTTTCAGTGTAGATGACTACCAGCAGTAGCTGCCTGCCTTTCTCTGATGAATCCCATATATGAATGTATCAGATCCCATACATCTATTTGATTAAAGACTTTGGCTAATGTCCAAGTGCACAGTAGCTGTAGCTTACTACCAAGGAACTGTGCACCTCACAATATTTTAATCTCTGACTACAGATGTCAAGCAGTCTTTAGGCAGCCAGATGAAATTGGTTTACCTACAATTCAAATTATCTTAGCGGTGTAAAAATGTAATTATCAGGGCAGGTGGGGTAATCACATCACATTGCAGCAAAGGCAGCAAATCCCACAAGATCACTGTGCCAGGAATGATGAGCCCCTCAATAGCTGAGAATCCCCCAAACCTGGTTCTCTAAACATCATCTCAGTTGACTTACATCCACACAGTGTTTATGCAAGCCAAGTACTTACAATGTACATATCCATATCTGCCATCAGAATGATGGTGGGTTTGAGTTTTTTATTCAGACCAGATTTCTTTTTATGACAACTCCCACAGCTGACCAAGGGAAGCCAGCTGATATAATCTTTTTGGAATTCAGTAGAGCTTCTGGTACTGTCTCTCACAAGATCCCTCTGGACAGAATGTCCAGCACTCAGTTGGATGAACAGCTTGTGCAGTGGGTGAGTAACTGGCTCACAAGTTGGGCAAAAAGGGTTACCATGAATGATGTGACATCAGACTGGTGACCTGTCACTAGTGGGGCTGCACAGGGCTTCATCCTTGGCCCTGTGCTCTTCAACACCCTCATAAATAACTTGGATGCTGTACAGGAAGGGATACAGAGCAAGTTCACAAATGATACAAAGCTAGGAGGAACTGTTGACTCCTGTGAGGGCAGGGAGTCCCTGCAGAGATACCTTTACAAGCTAGAGGGCTGGGCAATCACTATTTCTATGAATTTTTAAAAGGCAAGTGCCAGATTCTGCACCTGAAATGAGGCAACCCTGGATGTACAGACTGGGGAATTAGAGGCTGGAGAGCTGCAACACAGAAAGGGATCTGAGAATCCTGATCAATGGCAAGTTTAAATTGAGTCAGCAGTGCCCTGGCAACCAAGAGGCCAACCCTGTCCTGGGGTGCATCAGGCACAGCATCATCAGCCAGGCAAGGGAGGGAATTGTCCTGCTCTGCTCTGCAGTGGGGCAGCCTCACCTCGAGGGCTGGGGGCTGGTTTGGGTGCCACAGTATAAGAAAGATATAAAGCTATGAGAGTGTACAAAGGAAAGCAGTGAAGATGGTGAAGGGCCTTGAGGGGAAGCCTTTTGAGGAGTGGCTGAGGTCACTTGGTCTGTTCAGCCTGGAGAAGACTGAGGGGAGACCTCATTGCAGTTACAACTTATTTGTTATGGGAAGAGGAGGGGCAGACACTGATCTCTGTGGTGACCAGTGACAGGACCTGAGGGAATGGCCTGAAGTTGTGTCAGGGGAGGCTTAGATTGGATATCAGGAAAGGGCTCCTCACCCAGAGGGTGGTTGAGCACTGGAACAGGTTCCCCAGAGAAGTGGTCACAGGACCAAGCCTAAGAGAGCTCAAGAAGTGTTTGGACAATGTTCCCAGGCACCATGGTGTGACTCTTGGGGATGGTCCTGTACAGGCCCAGGAGTTGGACTCGATGATACTGACGTGTCCATACCAACTCAGCTTATTCTGTGATTCTATTTAGTCAAAAGAATTGGCAAAACCCTTCCAATTTTTGTCCTTTTAACTGCTGTTATTCTTGCATAGCATATAGCCTTTAGAAAATCTCTATTTCAAAGAATCTACTTAACAGTCTTTTTCATAGCTTTAAGATGGATCCAATTTTCTTCAAATCCTCACATATTGTTATATGAGACCAAATCTATAACTTAGCTCAGGTCAGTTGAGTAAAAGTAATAACTTTTTGTATGCAAAATGTTTAATCCCCTTTTCACCTCAGTTGGTTTTCTGCTCTGTTATTACTGCTCATTAGTATTTTGAGATGCTAATCATTACATGCTTTTATTCTATTTCTCAGAAAAATCTGAATTAACTGTCTGAGAGTTTTTCAAAAATACACCACTAGACTATAGACTGAAGTAAAGAAGTAAGTTTCAAACCCATAGTTTCATAAGCTTAATAAAATACATAACCAGAAGTCATAAGGAAAATTTTAACTATATTGTTAATGGTAAGAAAACACCCTATAATCACAATGAAAAATACATGCACAAAATATTGCTTGCCACATCACTTGTCAGTAAAATAAGTCACTGCTTAGATGTCAGATAAAAGGGTACTCAGGAAGCACCAAATCACAGGAGCTCATGAATGATAGTTATTGATCATTTGTTGTGTAAAAATCTCATCCAGAATATTCAGCCTAATGCTGAAGCTCATATTCTAAGAGTTTGCAGATTTCACTTCCAAGTGAGGAAGATGTTTCTCTCCAGAACTCCTAAGACTCCTTTGATATAGTCAAATCTTTACTTTGAAATTGCAAACATTTGAAGAAACTATGTAAGTATGTATTTTGGAGAGAGCAAATAAAATGGCAGTTTTATTTTCCATGACAATGTACAAACATGACATCCTTCATCTCTGATATACCTCTCCTTTGTCCCTTAGGCTATTTTCAGCTGTATTTGTACACAAAGTCATAAGGTGGCTCCAAAAGAAAATTAAACTCTTAATTTCTTACACATATATATAGGTGTTTTTATACATATGGATCTTTTTAGATATTTTCTAAAAAGCAACCTTGAACCGAACACACACAGGAAAACCTAGAGCTCTGAAGAAACACAATAGATTGTTGTTATAGAAGTGAAGAACTTCCACCTAGCCACTCTGTGTGTGTAATTCAAGGTGATGTTCCTTGTATTCCTGATGGACCAATGCACAATTACTCTGTCAGAGAGGATTGCTGTTACAATGTCAGACTTTTGAATTTTCTGTGGGAAATAGCATAGGGAGATGAAGATCCCAAAGAAATTCCCTGAAGAAAAATAAAAGATCTCTTCATGTCAGTTTTGGTAGTGTAGGTATGTGAATTAACTGCAACCAGAGCTTCCTCATTTCTCTGAAAGATGTTGGGGATTTCATGCTGGGGGTTCTGTTCTTATCCATTAATGTATAATTACACAATATCTGACAGAGTCAGACGAAAATTAGTCATTATCTGCAATTTTTCTACATTCAGTCCTTCAACATCTTGTCTATTTATCCAGATATTCTCAAGTGACATGAATTCAGCATGAAGAGTTTCCCAAGTTTTTGTGGGAAAATGAAACCCTGCAGGGATTTTCTGGTAAGTCAGTGTAACATTCTGAAAATCTCTGAAGGAAACATGAAGTGGGATTAAAAACAGAAGATAAAAATAGAAAAAGGCAAGGACAAAAAAAAAAGGTGAAGAAATGTAGGACATGAACAAAAGAGTAGATTGAGATATTGTACAGTAGAACTGCAGACAAGCAAAGAATAAGCAAGCTACGGGCAGAAAGCAGATGATGTCCTGTCATTACAGGATTATAAAAAAGCAAGAATTGCACAAAAGGAGCACCAGCAGCTGAAAATACAGATGATGTTCTGATCCATTTGTGATCACTGTCAGAACTGCAGTTGACAGATGAATTAGGCTATAAATACACAGGGGTAAAAAAGATATATATGTGTCCATGTGTATATATTCATATGTGCCAGGGAAAACTGGAAAAAATATACATATATTCTTAGAGTACAGTTATAAAGTAATTATAATAAAGACACACCTGAACATACTGAAAAATATCTTAATTAGATTCTGATAGCAGTCTGGAAATCTTTTTTGCTGGATATTTGTCATCTAGAAACAGTGGAACAATGAAAAGACCTTGAAAGAAGACAATATTCTATGTTCATGGAATCATTCTTCTAATTTTAAAATGGGATTCAGCAAACTTAAACTGAAAAAACACTTAAAAAACTTTATGAATAACATTTTTATGCCCACGGATTTCTCTTGGTCCAGACACTGATATGCTTATGTTTTCGCATCTGAATAAAGCTTTAATTGCACTTGCATGGAGGTTTTATCAAATAAAGATAATAAGCAGAATAAATTTTCTGACAAGATTTGCTGTCCCTAGTCTAATGAGTTGCTCCAAAATGAAGCACAAAAATATTGTCTGTAGAAAACCTATTTGAAAGGATGTGTCTAGGATCTTCCAAGGTCTTAAAAAGATGAGAGGGATTTGTGTGTCACTGTGAGTGTCTGACAAACAGATCATCATAAACTCTACCCCACAGCAATTCTAGCATGCCACCTTGCAGCTCTAGTCTATCAGGGAATGTCAAGCACCTTTGCAGACCTGTCAGCCTTTATTCAATTCCTGGGTGCCAAGGCAGCCTCCCTTTGCCTCTGCAGACCAATGCTCTCTGTAGAACAATAATTTTGGCTGTGGCAAGATATGCAGTCTTTCCAAAAATATCTCTTAAAAAGAAATTACTTCCCATTACACTTAACAGCAAAATAAAAGAATCCCTCAAGCAGGATCCAATTTGGTTAGAACAGCCTCCAGAGGCAGGCTCTCTCCCCCAGGATGCAGTTCTACTGGAAAATGGCGCACTGTACATGTACACAACAAAACATTTGTTCAAGGATGTTTCATTTTCAAAAGATATCAGGAGACAGCTCTGGTCAATGCTGTCAAATCATTACTCTGAAAAGGAATTGTACAAGGAATGAAGAATTGTCATTCTAGAAATACAAACAATTACTTTGGTGCATTTTGCAGCAAGTAATTCAGGTATAGCAGTGTTTGAAATCTACACAAAAATAATATTATGCATTTATATACAGAGTTTGATGAAAAACTATGATTGTAAACAAAAAAAAAAAAAACAAAACAAAAAAAAATTAAGACCAAAGCAAACCAATTTGATCTAGTTGCATAAGCTGTTGCATAATCTACTCCTAATTTTCTTGCCCTTTATTTTAGTTCAGAATGTTTTTCCTTCCTACTGAGATGTCCGTTATGTGTGTACACATCACAGAGAAATGATAAAAGAGATTTTTTTGTTTGTTTGATCAGGAAAGAAAGCTTTTCTGTTGTTCTGTGCTGCAATACTGGCTCGGAGTAGAAGCAGACAGCAAAACAGATGTATCCTGTGGGTAGTCAGCCTGAAATGTGCTGCAGCAGGACAGTCTAGACCAATATGCTGTGCTATCTGTAAGGGAAAACAAAACTGCTGAGGACATCAGGCCAGATTTCTAAAAAAAAGCCCCAATGGTGTGCTGAAGTTTCCACTGCTTGTTCTCCATATTCTTGCTATTTGAAGTTCACCTGTAACAGCTTTAACAATTATGTTACATCCTTGCTTTCTGTTTGTACAACATACAGGTTTATTGAATTAAATGCACCCAAACATATCCTTATCTGAAAGTTCCATTTGTTGTTAAGGGAGTAAAACAAGCAGAGCAAAACACACATATCCATAATCACCCTTGGGAATCTTGCTTCAGTGAAAATTGTGTTAATTTTAAATTGTTATCTTATTAACAGATTTATTTCAATGCATGTTTACAGTGTCTATTCCTCTTTACATTGCACTTGCTTGCATGGAACCTTTTACTTGAAAAATATTCATAATCAACACAGTTCCTTTCAACATTCTGGGGTGTAATCAAATATCTATACAATGTCTCTCTTAAATGAAAGAAAACATGTAAAAAAGTAAATAAAAGGCAAAGAAATTGAAACAGCTTCAAAAGATTGGTGGTGCTAACAACTCAGCTGCTTCAGCTCTTTGTTTCAAGCAATTTAACCAATGAAACATTTTCTTCTGACAGACAACTGCTCCCAACTGAACCTGATTTAAGAAAAATTATCATTACAGTTTAAATTCAAATGAAAGGTGTTACCAGAATATTTGTGCTGTAGATGAAAGTTCCTGCTTACAAGCTGTAATCATAGACAAGGGATAAAGGATGTGTTGTCCTTGGTTCTGAATATTCATGAATGTGTGGCATCAGGCAGGTTTTCTAAAACCTTTTCCCTAGATTTTTTCATGATAAAAACATTGTAGCCACAATGGGGTTCAGTTGGGGTGCAGTTTTGTTTCAGTTTTATTTTGAGGGAAATTACCTGGTTACTTGAATACCTAAATACCCGGCTGATGCCTAAACTGAAGTTAAAACAGGAACAATTGTATATGCACTTAAACAAGCAGGGGAGGGTGACTAGCTGAATCTGTTTTAAGGGTTGTGATAACTGATGTTTTTATCTTTTGAATCATAGCATGCCATTATATATTCTACTTTCTGGTTACTAAAGGGCATACAGCACAGAGATAATGAAGTTGGCAATGAACTTGGGAGCACTGAATGGAAGCTGTCACATGAAAAAGCTGAACATTTTATTTTTTTTAATTCTTAAGTACCAGCAAAATGTGACCACATGGAAAATTAGTATATTTTGCTATATTACTGTTTGGGTTTCTTCCCTTCTTGCAGGTGAGAGAAAATAAAAACTAAAACGTGCCCAGAATGGGAAAAAAAAGTGAGTTTGATTGTTCATCTGCTATCTGTGGGTTCAAATTTATGAAAAAAAGTTTTTATTTGAATTGAACTGATTAAGTGCTTAAAGACAGGCCATTTACTTAGCTTTGAACATGGATGGGAGTGAGCCAGCTGCAGTGTAGAATGCTGATATTTTGTGTTGATTTGATTGATCAGAGTAAGTAGAAACTGATCTGAAGAAAGAGACAGGTATAGTACAAAGCATAAAAAATCGTAAACAGTTGGGGCTCAACAACCAGGGTCCTTTGGACTTCACCTGTACCAAGTTCCACCAAGGCTGTAAGTCCTTTCTACTTGAATAATGGTTAAAGAATAATGGCAATAAAGTTCCTAATATGTTTTTTCTTTATAAATTGGAGTTGTGAGTTTTGTTTTCTTTTTTTTTTTTTTCACTTTTTAGAATAACTAAAAACACTGTAAAGTAAAACAAAAAGGAAAAACAAAAATTGTTTTTCTTCCTGAACTCACCCAGTTGCTATACCAGTCAAAGCGTGTCTTGGTCAGGACAGAAGGGCAGGAGCACTTATTAGCTCCTCTTGCTCATTCAGCCTGTCAATTAATTGTAGCACCTTATATCACAAAGCAAAATAAAAAACAGGAAACTTTTTCCTATAATAAATGGGAACACTTTAGATCAACTAAATGCTTGCAAAATCTTCCCTCCGGAATAACAGCAGGGCATACGAAATCTGAGTTTTTCCCCCTGGCATGTAAAACACAAATCAGAATTTCAGAAAAGTAATACTACAGACAGCAGCATTTGGATTCTGGGGTAGACTCCATAAATACAACAGTATTCTCAGTTAATAATGAGCTTGCACTTGAATGTTGGATCAAAGACCTCATAAATGACTGGTTTCTGGACAGTGACTGGTAAAAGCCTAGTCAGTCCATCTTAAAAAACATAGATCTCGTCCATGTAAGAGCAAAATAGGGACAAGAAAAAAAAAAGGGGATGATTCTGAGAACCCTGAAAATTCTGAAATTGGTGCACAGAAAAAGTGGGAAAGGCCATTATTAGGTCAATGTAAAAAGCTAAGAAACCAGCTATTCCAGAATACCTGTGTTTACTTTTACCTAAGTTTCTTGGGGCAAAGATGATGAGAAATGCAGCAAACTGCAATAAGCTGAGGAAAAAGTAATATTTGTAGTGAACTAAAAAGTGAATCTTAACTGAATCTTAAAGGTCGTCATATTGCAAAAAACTTAATTCAGGAAGAACAGAAAAGAGCAACAGAATTTGAGTTTATTACTATGTATGACTGTGCAAGCCTTAACTAGGTTAGAATGACAGCAATTAAAAATTAATTCAAAGAATTATACTTCTGACATTTTTCTGCACTACTGTTAATTATTACTGTGCCGTTAGAACTGTGTATACAGTATGATAATACTCAAAACTTAAGTTTTTAAGTAGGCTTTGCTTCACCTTTGATCCCTGTCAACCCCAAAAGTTTTGTATTCTGCAAGGATAATTTATAAAACTAAAAGTGCAAATGACTTCAGGAAAGAAGACATAAAATATTAGTCTAGTATACTGAATGATATTTCTGGACACTGTACTCTCATATGAAAAGCCAAAATAATGTGGGAATTATAGAAATTAAATATCACTTTGATTCCCTGATTATTACTGTAATATTGCAGGAAAAACCTGAGAGTTTTTTCTCAAAAAAAATTCCTTAAAACTAGTCTAATGATATGGAAAAAAATCAAGATGTTAAAGAATAAGTAGAAATCTTATCTAGGTAACTGTGATTATTTGTTTATGAACTGTTGCCCTAGCCTGAATTTACCCTGTCCCTGGAGTCACATAACGTTCTCCAGAATGACTGACAGTTGTTTTGAAATATGTCAAGGTTTGTGATGACTGTATAATTCACAATGATTTGCTTCCCCCTTATGCAAAGGAGTGAGTTATACTGTCTGTCATGTGCTGTCTGTGTTTATTTCCCATACACTAATATGATTACCTTTGTTATTTTCAGACAGCTGTGCAGCACAGAGAAACTGCCACAGAATTACTTAAAGTCTTCAGGGTTACAAGCTTCAAGTCATCTATACCCTTGCCTACACTATCATTTTATACCCACTGTCTTATTTGACTCTACTTGAACATTAGAAAATATTAGCTTTGAGTCTCAAACTCCAAAGACTTAATTGCTTGCTCATTTCTACTATGAATAAAATATTACCATAAGGATTATTCAGTATTGTGGACAGAAATAGCTAATTTGTAATTTAAAAGTATGTTCAATTGAACTGAAAATTTACAATGGAAAGCTCAATAAATTCTATATCTTTGTGAAGAGAAACTATGTAGATGAGTCAAATAGTCTCTAGAATTAATTTTACATATATATGAACAGGAGGTTGAATGGTATGTGGAAGATTTCTGTGAATTATAAACAGTGCATTTACTATTTTGAAAAAAAGAGGTTGTTCATACCCGGTACAACTGATGGCCAGATTCAAATTGAACCACTTGTTCACATGTGTACACATGTGTGCCAAAATGAGCTGGATATAAAACCTAAACATTTCCCAGAATGCAGTTTGAGATGAATGAAAGCCTTCAGTCAGTCATCTCATTGAGTCAAGTGATGTAATATTAGACTTCTGTTCAGATCTTGTTAAATAGTTTTTGATCTATTCAAAACCTTTAAATCACCAGGTATGTTAAATATTCAAAACACATTTACACATTCATGCAACTGCTGCAATAAGCTAATAAAATAGCTAAATTGGGGTCTTTGAATCCCAGTGAAAGTAAAGATCCATTGTATTAGGCCCATTTTAATAAAGTATCAAAATAGAGATGTGAATCAGTGTTACATATTGTCAGATATTAATTTGCCAATCACAGATGAAAGGATAAACTTCTTATGGACATGTAAACAGCTATATATATATATACATGTCCTATCTGTATCGTAGAATCATAGGATGGTTTGGGTTGGAAGAATCCTTAAAGGTTATCTGGTTTCAACCCTCTGCCATGGGCAGGGACACCTACTGTGAGACCAGGCTGCTGCAAGTCCCATCCAACCTGGCCTTGAACACTCCCAGGGACGGATGGAGCACCCAGAACTTCTCTGAGCAACTTGTTTTGCGGTCACGCCTTCCTCAAAGTAATGATTTTCTTCCTCATATCTGATCTAAACTTATTCTTTTTCAGTTTGAAGCCATTCTCCCTTGCCCTGTCCCTACATGGCCTTGTAAATAGTCCCTCTCCCTCTTTCTTGAGGGCTCCCTTCAGCTTCTGGGAGGCTGCAATCAGGTCACCCTAAATCCAGGCTCAACAATCACAGTTCCCTCAGACTTTCCTTGTAGGTGAGATGCTTCATCCTTATTGTGAATAAGCCATTTATCACATTCTTCAATCATTATGGCAGTTTTCCATCTGTTTATATATTTAAAGGTCAATGGTGTCTTTCTAACAGAACCTGCATGACTAATTCATAAATACCAAACAAGTACATTTTTTATAGGGATTTTTTTAAAATCTCAGTGGTAGAAGTTTATCCAAGGTACCATGTTCTTCCCAACCCAAACTGCAAACCATTATCTGTAGCAAATAATCTGGATTGTGGGAATATATTATGTAAAGTCCAAACATGTTTTATAAGCACATTACCAAACAATATCAGCTATTATTAACACATTTTGATTTTGAAATGAGCAATCATGCATTTTGAACCCAAAAGCATGTCTTTTGTGGGATAGGGATATTTCCGAAAAAAAATAATAATTAAATTGAGATTATGAATGCGCACTGATGGCTGAAGATGTATGCTACCCATTTTGTTTAGAACTCACATATTTTTCTCGTCCAGTCTATGTTGTTACTATGAATTGAGTTCCTTACATAATCCTTTTCTTCTTTCTGGGAGTATGTAACAGTGCTATTGTTAGTGTGCCCTATAAAGGAGCATTATTTTTAAAACCAGAGACCAGAATGAAATGCAATGGTACCTGCCAGCCCACAATGAGCATTTTACTACTATGACTGGGTATGTAGAAATCTAACATTCATTAGAGTCTCTCATTTCAGGCTCTTACTGTGCTTTATAAATACAGCCAAGCTTTCCCAGCGCTATAATTCTGAAGCACAGTCACCCCAGAGTGGAGTGCAGCAGCTATTTTACTCCTACTGGATGACTGTTGGTTATTATGACATGCTTCTTTCCTAGAGTTATTTTTCCGGAAAATATATGAGAGAGAAATCCACCCACCAGGAATAGGCAGAGACCATCTGCTGCAACTAATTTCACATTTATTCCAGGCAGCAGTTGCACCAAAATTCCAAAATGAAAGCCCAATTGCTATTATAACTTGAGCCAGTGGATATAAAATGAAATAATATGTTCAGGATCTTTCCATTGTATTATCCATGAATACAGATCTCCATCAAAATTGTAAATATTTTTGAATGCCTTTCCAAATTCAAGCAGGGGTCCTTTGAAACATTTAGGTTTTTTAGTAATTTTAAATGGTGTCATGTTGCCTAGGCAAGTGTGCCTAAACTTAGAAAACTGATCAGAGAGAGCTTTTCTTTATCCCAGCAGACAAAGCAAAATAGAACATGTGATCTATGGTCAGAAGTGTTGATTTTTCTATCTTTAGGTACTGAAGTGCATATGATATATTAATAAAATAATTGCTTTCAGTTTCTCCTGTGGTCCATGGAAAGACATAGGTACTCTTCCCTTTCTCGCATTACTGATTAGAGAAACATCATAGTGTGACTACATTCTTAATCTACATTTTAGTTGATATATGTTCCTATGATCAAAGTCAATGGAGAGCCAGACTGCATAGCCAGACTGCATTTACTTAAATAGTTTACATGGGTCTGCCTATATGGAGGAAGACCTTGTGACCCTCTAGATGAAATCCTGCTCTTTGAAAGAGATTTGAACTTCTTCCATTGACTTGTTTAGACTCAGAATTTTATGCTTGTGTATGTTTTCTATAAAAAGAGATGAGGAATAATTCTTGGGTATACTTAAAATAACTATTCCTCTTGGAGATGCATTTTTGCTGCTGTATGTTGCATAAAGACTTCGTTTCCTTCTCATTCGTGTTAGTTTACCCAACCCTACTTACCATCCAGCTGTAAGAGAAATTTTTTAAATTTCAGTGTGGATTTCATCAGTTTAAGTTTCTCTGCTTTGAGGCAGTGCATGCATTTGTAGATGTATGTAAGAGAAAGTGCTTTGAAGACATGATCTGAATCTTACACAGCAAATTGAAAATTGATCTGTCTCTTATCCAACACATTTTATGTGAAATAAATCAGATAGAGCCAAACCATAATCCATTCCAAATGCAGTAACTCAGCAGCTTAGATAATACAGGACAAAATCAATAAGAACAAGACAAAAATGTAGGGCAGGTTGTAAGGTTCAGCAAAAATGGATTAGAGAATGATCATGTTAAGAAAAGGATGAAAAAAAGAGAAAAATTTACCATACTTTTCCCAACTACAGGCCTCCAGTATCTTTAAAACGCAACAATTAAAAAAAATCAGATTATAAAATTAGTGTTTTTCCCTTAAGCCCTTAAGCTAGCTGGGCCAACCTTTTCTAAATTTAAACTTCAGGCTTTGAATTTCATTGTCTTCATGTCTCTCCCAAAACCACAAAATTTACTCTGTAGCTGGAAGACTGTAGGAAATGGTGGAAACTATATATGGAGAGCAGATTGGGATCTAGATATGCTTGCATTCACATCTCTCAAGCTTGACTTTAAATCATTCAACCATGCAATATACAGGTCTTAAAGATAAGAAGGCAACAGCACATCACACTGTATTTTGGCTTCCTGGCCTTCTACAGCCAATTTTTATGTAGTCCTATAGTAAGAGTTGAGCCTGAAAGGCACAAGATTGATTTCTGCAAAAAGCAGATAAAGCAGCAGCAGATTTTAGGTACAAAAATGAAGTTAAGATGCTTCTGGGAAAGGACTTCTATGCTTTTTCAGTTCTTGGAGAAGGGTAAGGCTTTGGGTCACTAACACAGATAGAAAACACTAACTGATCTTAATAGCTGCAGTCAGGATCTAGGTATGACAGAGGAAAGGAATCTTGAAGTTTGTATTTATTTTGTGCCTTTAGTTTTCCTTGCTGACCAGCAGAACCAAATCTGAGTCATATCCTAACTCTTTAATTTGCCTGATTTTAGAAAGATCTTTGGATTTTTTTCCAGAGCACAGCTACTAAACAGATTTTTATTAGTAGATTTTTACAAGAGAAAACAAGCAGCATTGGCTGATCAAAAAATCACTCTATTTAAATCTTTATAATGTGACAGTGAAAAATAATGGAATTAAACAATATTGCCTTTTATGAATGAAAATTATGTTAAATATTTTTACAGTAGCCAGAATATCTAAAAAAGTTATTACCAATAATGTCTTAAAATAATTATTACTAATATTAACAACAACAACCAACCTAAGGAAGGTCCCTATTTGACATACGCTGAAAAAAATTATAAATGCAATTAAGTAAAAAAATTTTTAAGATATTACTGTTCTGATGATTTGAAAATTATATCTGAACAGCTCTGAGCGCAACATCTTTTTTTCTGCATAGGTCTTTACTAACCACACTTTCATACTTGCATAGCTTACTTCAGTTTTAATTGGAGCATTAATAAATCTTAGTACTCATAGAAGTGTCTCTCTTTTCTGACAGAGAACTGTAAGATCACTTCTAGACAGGGTAAGATGAGTTTCTGTGATAGCAGCAGTTGTCCTGAAAGCAAGACAAATATTTTTAAATGAGCAAACTTACTTAAGAGATGATGTGTAAGTTGACTTTAGAGCTAGAGAGGTGCTGAAAGAAGAAGCTTATACCAAACTTTATATGATATCTGGTAGTGAATCTCTTTTATACCTGTGAAAGGTGCATAGGTTCTTAAATGATTTTATCAGCATTAACCCTTAAAGTCTGTTGATAAAGTAATGGGGTCCCCATAAGCATCAGAAAGAAGACATAGTTAAAAGATGAGGTAAAACTTGTAAGAAAATGCAAATTGCAGGTCCCAAGGGCACATTAAATAAAGGTTACTAGATCTAAGAATATTTCTTAGTCATCCATTAATTTTCACATTATCCTTCTTCACTGTAATAAGAAAATACTGGGGTGAATATTTGCACAGTCAAGGAGGGCAATGGTACTAAGAGATACTCCAAACATATTCTGGAGGCATTGTTTAAAGGAGCAAAAATTTTCACATAAAATGTTTAGAAGGAATTGATCCTAGTCTGAGTTCAACTTTGGTGCAAAGATTACAGGTTTGAACTTTCTATGGATGTGGAAAATATGGAAAAAAACCCTTATCATTCTTAATAATGCCTATGTACCTAAAACTACTAATACATGCCATATTATTGGCAGGGGAGGGATATGGGTGAGTGACATGTTTCTTCTGTTAGATCAAATTTCCTTTTAATGCCACAAACAGGGAAACCTGAAAAAAATAAGACATTACAAGCAAAAATAACATAGCAGATCATTCAACATACAATTGGAGGAAGCAGTATCAGACAAACAGTTTAATAAAATGTGGGGTAATAAAATATAAGAAAATAAAGATAGTGTAGAAAGTAATCTTACCCCTAAGGAGTTGCAGGTGGGCCAATTATCAAAGATGATGAGCAGACCTGACTTTAACAAGCCACAGCTGTAACCAGTGAGAAGAAGAGTGCTATAAAAGAGTAGGCTGGGTAGTTGAGAAGGGAACTGGAGCCAGTTGGCTACTTTGTGAAGAAGAAAGAGTTAGTGCTTAGAGGAGATGCCCATGAGAAACGTGAAGAAGTTATGAAACTTTTGCGATAAGGAGACAACAGTATGGCACCCCTGCAATAAGATGGCAACAATAAAATACTCTGGTGTACCTTAAACTAGTCAGATCTTCAAGAAAACTACTTGTTATAGGAATCTAGTCCACGACCTCACTTCTCTGATGCTTGAAACTTTCCAACACAGAGAAACTTTCTGTTCCTGGCCTGCAGACATCCATCTTATTCAAATGCTTTGTGATTCCTCCCTTCTTTTCTAGTTGTATCCTTAGGACTTTGGATTGCTTAGTACAGAAAAACTTCGTAAGCCTTTTCTCAAGGAGTCTTCATTTACTGGACTATCAGCCCCTTGTACTTCACAACTCTGTCTATTTCAGTACATTTTTGTATAATACAGGTGATCAACTTGGTAAAGGAAATTGTAGCCAAAATTCTCTAAGTGGTGTTTTGTCCAGTTTCCCACATAATGCACCTAAAATCACATCTACTTTTTCCTAAGACCATCATAACATCAGTTTTTAATATCAAAGGAAGCTGCTACAATGTCAGACTTTTCTAAGTAATTGCAAATTGATAAGTTTCCAGATAACAGTGAAAAATGTTATTATAAGTTCCTCTTCATAAGGTTTCATGTTTCAGTTAAATTCCAACCTGTTTCTATTACTGTAGTTGTCAAGATCATAATACACCTCCTGCATTGTATGCAAATTGTTCTTCATATTTACTTGCCTCTTAACTTTGTATGATAAAAGTTTTTCATCAAGGCTTTGTTTTTGTGCCAAATTCATTAAAGTAAATATTAAAGGTCTGCTAGAAGAGACCTTGAGAAATTCTGCTACTGCTTTTCCTTTAGTCTGATATTTTCATTTTTTTTTACTAATTTTAGCAATTTTTCTTGTTGGCACTTATTTTTTGTTGTCTTCTACAAAAAAAGGCAGAAAATAAGTCTCCACATGGGCTTTTAAATCCAGCTGACTTGAGTAACTAGGTTCCCTAATGTTTCCAAGTTTGAGACACAAATTTTTAGTTTCAGAATGAGTTCTTATGAGTTTGTTCTTATATTTCTATGTTAAACCATAATAGTTTGATGTAAATTTGAATAGCCATAACTTACATGAGCCATACATTTTACCAAATGTAACATGGCAAATAGCATGAAATCTTTTCAGGCATCAGAGGTATGTGAGGTACTTCTTTATCCATCATATTTTGTTTTCAAAGTAGATGCATTAAATTAATCTGGATAACTATTTTACTATATAGCATTCTTGCTGCTAAACTTTTTTTATGGACAATGAAGAAACAGGTATTATTTTTAGTATTATTGAAATCTTAATAGTCTGATTAAAGAATTTTTATTATAGAAGAAAAGAATTAATGTTTATATAGAAGAGGTTTAATGATAAAATAGAATAACAAAAATAACAATATGATTACCATTATTACTCACAACCATTTTCCATCCCATATTCTGATGTTATGTGCACCCTATGGTCACAAGGTTCTTAAGGTCACCAGATTTTAAGACTGAAACCATGGTGCTACCATACATCCCTAGGAAAATAGAAAACAGTAGCCATAGTCCCCTCCAACTAGAGCTAAACCAAGTCAAGTCAATCTTTAAACAGGTCGGGAGGAGTTCAGAAGGAGCAAGCTTGGCAAAACTCAGTTGCAAATCCTTTCAACACAGTATTTAGATTTTGGCCTGTTACTAGCCAGGGCTACAAGATTTAATGGTTATGACAACAACTGTAATTAACTGGAGTGTAAAAACTATAACCAGAACTCCTCACTTAACTCCTCACTTCTCAGTTTAAATATTTAAAGCTATCTAATGATTCCAGATGAATCCAGGAAAGCCTACGGAATGAACCCAGACTAATCCAGATCTTTGAGACAATCTGCATTTCTCAGAGCTGGTCATTTACCTTCTGTTTGATTCTCCTTCTCCCTCCCCCTCAACTGATGCCCCTGGGTGTATTGTGAGAATAAATGACATAATTCAGATAAAATTAGCCAGACTACGGTAATGTGGCGTTCTGAATCTCCATAATAAAATCTATTTGAGGTAAAAATCTGTAGTCTTAAATTCATGATGGTGCTTTGCTTTTAATTTTCTTCCAAAGGATTTATAAGAGAAATGGCAATTTGCAACTTTTCTTTCAATCTGCAGCCTTTAATTACAACATTTTATTTAGGGTTACATTGTTGCATGTAAGTTAATTCAATCAGTGAATCATATCTAAACATAGCAACTTAAACACTTTTGATAGAGTTATGAACTATTTAAACAACGCCATCTAAATTTCATTAAATTTTTAGCCCTCATTAATTCCCGGTTTGTTTTTTTTCACAGTGCTGACATTTTAGAGTTGTACTTACCATCACATGCTTCCTTTAAAGGCACAAAATACAAAGCCAAATATATCCTTGTTCTCGTGTTGTGCAATATAAAATTGGTTGAAAAAGACTGAAAGGGTTTTTTACTTCCATGTAGCCTGATTTCTCTTTGGTTGAGATAATTTTTATGTTTAATATTTATTTTCAACATTTATTTTGTGCAAAAACACCCTCATATTTAGACATTTGAATGTAATAAACATTAGAGGAAAGCATAGACAGTTTTGCAGAAAGAGCCAAATATTAAATATTAAAATGAGTTTTCTGAAAATTGGAGTGTAAGTGTGAACAAATGTTTTAGCATTTCCACATCTGCCAGTCTCTTAAATGGTCTGGTCCTTTAGGAGTTGAACAAATCTTTAACAGATAGAGAGTACTGGGGAAAAGAAATGTGTGAACAGACAAACTTGGAATGGATAAGAAACAGTTTCTATGTGATTTTTTCAAGTAAATCTTGTACACATACTGTTTTGGTTGATAAGTATGGAACAGTTGCATATTTTTGGTGTTCTCATAATCTTGTTTGGTTTTCCAGTTTTAGATTCAGCAGCTATATATGTTTTTACCTATGTAATGCTTTAGTTTTTGTTTTTCAGAATTTGTGTTACAAAGTAATGTTTTAACACAGTTACATTGCAACCTTATTTAAGGGCAAAGAAAAAACACATCTTGTATATGATTAAACAAAATAATTTATTAAGATAACTGAAATGTTAATATCTAATCATTCAGAGTTTAGATCAAAAGATCTAAAGAAAAAGAAAACAATTGTTAGAGAAAAAAAAAGAGCAATAAATTTAAGTTCCTTTACAGAGATGTAGCTCCTATCTGTTTTCCCAGTGTCATATTCAACCTTTCTAGGCCACTGTCACTCTAAGGTTTCTATCCTCATGCTGTGGTGGCATGGTGGTCAACACTTGGCCTACCTCACTGAGAGGAATGTGATGATGATGTTGATTGTTTCTTGATTGTTCCTCACTCTATAATCCACTTGGTGTCAATCCTCTTGCTAGCTAGAACCTTTTACACCTTTGCTTTGTCTTCATTTGTCTCTAACATAGAGGAGACAACTTAATTTGCTATATACGTTACACTTGTGTGAAATATTATTTCTTTACTTTCTCTGCTACCCCTAAAAGTACTTTTGTCCAGCTGCAGGTCAGTATTTTCTCTACAGACAGCAGGTGAGCTGTTTATGGGGTCTGCAGTGCAAACTGGGACCTCTCACCTGCCATCCCATGTGTACATCTCTGCACCACATCCTATGTCTCTGCTTCTCAAGTGCTCTGCTGTGCTACAAGAACTGTTTTTCTCTACATGGCTATTGTAGTAAGAATCATAAATATCTCATGCTGCCTAAAATAACTACTAGTTCCTGTTAGGTGTAGAAAACATTGTACCATGCACAAGTAAACAAAAGTAAAACAAATTAACACAGACACTTACCCAGTTAGAGAAAAGTACTGTCACAGATAAACCGAGTCACAGATCAGAAAACTTCAGACAGAGCAACCCTAACAAACTTCAGTCTTGAGGCCTCTCCATCTTGGCACATCACCTAGGGCCTGCTACTAGCAATGGAAATACAGCTTTTGAGGCTGCACAATCACATCACATTTCAGTAAAGTATTCATTGATGGCACTTAGTAACTTTTTTTTAACATCCTCATCAAGTTGAACCTGTGTATGGGCATTTTCCTCTTCCGTTTGATTATGAAACAATTTAAATCAACATAAAATCATACTGGATGCAAATCCTGTCATGCTGGCAGAAGACAGTTGAAGTATTAAAAAATAATTCTAATCACATTGACAGACAGCAGCACTTTCCATGCACCTTTGTGAATGGAAGTGAAATAGAAAAAATTAATTTGGCACCCAGACCTACTAGCTGCCTATTTAGAATATTGCCTTTAAAATTTTCCACTGCATTTCCTCAATCTGATCAATAGGTGGTCATGAAAATGTATCTCATACAGCATACTTCTGCAAAGTTTCCATTAGACTCATGGGTGGACCTGGCTCACCAGAGATAATACTCTCCTTGGTTTGTAGCAGTGCTTCTTGACTTTTTTAATGCACTCCATCTCTAAATTGTTCCTTTTCATGAACATGGTTGGAGGAAGATGGTATCCTGAATTTGTTGCAGATGGGCTGGGATATATCTGGGTCCACTGGTGGACAGATAGCTCTTGTATATTAAGAGCTATTCTTATCTCACCTACTTAAGTAAAAATTCTTGTTTGAAACTCCTGTTGAAGATATATTTTATTTAAAAAGCATTTGAATATCATAAACTATAGGCTACAAGTTTTGCCTTAACCATATGATTTCACAGAATTAAATATTGCATAAAAACCTCATGTAATCAAACTGACATTTGGATGCCAGTAGGAGAAACAAAAATGTGAATAATAATGTATGTGGATTGTCATGACTCAGGTGCCAAATATTCCCTCCCTTCCTCTGTCTGTCTTTTGTTTATCATCTGTTTGGTGTTTCAGGTTCAGTCTGGTTTTATTGGAACACTGCACATTGTTCAAGGCTCCACATGAGGACTTCACAAAATATTATGGGAGTTAGAAGCATCTGGGTGGTTTGGCTGAAACTCCCTAACAAGCTTAGTTACTCTGGGATGTAAAATAAAATGAGAAGCTGAAGCAAAAGATAACGTTAATGAGAAAACTTCTTGGCTTTTGCATCAGCAAAACAGAAATACAGCCAATTTCATACCTTTGAAAAAAGCTCAAATGTCTCAGTAAATAAGAAACAGTTACTGTATGTCAAAGTCACTGAGAACTACCAACCAAAATATAATTTTTTTAAATCTAAGAATGTTCTTGAAAAGCCATCATTTGTTTACCCTTTCACTGAAAAGAAAATAAAATTTTCTATCTAGGAAGTATTTTTAACCTGAATTTCAGGTTTTCAGTTTCTGAAGTTTTGGGTGAGAAGCCTATAAATAGACAGCCAGGGAACTGGTAGGTGTTTCAAACTCTTTCTGTCCCTTCACATGTGTCCTGTGTATCTACAGTAAGCCAGGTTACCTTTGAGATACTCCAGCAATGTAGAATATTGAATACTGTAATATAGAATATGGACATGGAATATGGAATATTGAATATTCTCAATGGAGAAACAAATAAAATTCTTATCAGTCTTTGTGTGAAGATAATGTCCAGCTTTCAAATCAAAAGGAGTTATACTCCTTTGGAAAATGTTTAATTTTTTTCTTCCAACTTTCTTGCAAAAAAAATTCATTGTGATGAGAAATTCTGGTAGTTTTAATGACAACCCTGTTGGGAATTTTTGAAGGTTTTCAAATAATATCTATAATAATTTTTGCCCATATGTATGACTGTATGCTTTGACTGTGCAGTTGTGAAAAATCAGTTTGAACACAGGAAACTGAGTGGGTTTTAGTCATTATTTTCATCTCCCTGAAAAGATCTCACTGGTAGAGAAGAACGAAGATAGGTAACACAAAAGAGAAAAATACATCAGTGTCACTTGAAATCAGATTTGGATAAATGTTAGTCCTGTAACCTGTCAGCAGTAAGACAACAGCATAAACCTGTATCTGGCAGATCAACACTGGCATAAGTGTTCAGATAAGAAGAAAGACTGCTGCATCAAGCAAACACCTCCCCATAGGTACTGTATAGATAATGATTTATACCTTAAACCATGAATTTTCATATACCTCTTCCATGAGGTTTATCATAATTAATAGCAAACTTTAGTACTGGTCTTATCTGGTGTTCTTTGAAATCTTGATCTCAGACACTCTCTAGAATCATATGTTTCACTGTTCAATTAAATGCAGAAATGTGTTTCATTTATTCAATGAAATTGTGATGAGAAAAATGGAAATTTCCTTAAGTTGACACACAGAGCACTACAAAGATATGTGAATCATGAAGCTCCACCTGGAATAGACTCTAGAACACAGCAAGACAAGGGATGTGGCCTTTGGAAGTAAAAGAAAACAGAGTTTTATTCAGGAAATGTGATGACTAATTCTCTTGAGCTAGCTAGTCCGTATTTTATTACAGTATTTTTACAGTGTTTAAAATTCTTTTCATGCATTCTTATAGAAATCTCTTTTCTAGAGAAAAAGAAAGTGAGAACTGCTATACCCACTACAGGTAAGTCTTTTCATGGCCTTGTCACCTTTCTCAGAAACATTTCTTTTGTGCTGACATATTTCTGATGAATGCTTAATGCACAATTGCAATGCAAATGAGGCAGTGCTGTTGGTTTCTGATAGCACAATAATCCTTCACTCTGAACATAACTTTGTTTGCATTTTTCCTACCAGTAGCACACTGAGCAGAAGGTAGATTTTTTTGCATTTTCCCAGATCCTCTCTGAAAAGTGACAAGTAATATCATTTTTAAAGCATACAAGCCCTTTATATTTTTATTTATTTTATTTTTATTTCCCTGTGGTGAGAGATACTCGGAGCCCATTGATACTAAATGTCATTGTTTGTGCCTTTGCACAAATCTTATGTAGATATCTGTCTTGGTTTAGAGCAAAATTTTGGGAGAGAGAGAGAGAGAGAGAGTCCCCAGAGGGGCTCTAGTAGGAGGATAAATTCAATCGGCCCCTCCCCCCCACAACCAGTCCGGGAGAAAATACCTCCTTGAAGAAAAGTGGAAAAAAGCTGTTTATTAAACAATAGAACCTAACAATATTAAAACAATAAAACCCCTTGCCGCTCTAAAAGAGATGACCAATTGAGAAAACCCCCCCCGGTTGCAGCCCAGCTCACTCAGTCTCTTATCAGTCCTTCTGGTGCTGGAATTCTCACAGGCCAGGCCCGGCCTGGCCCGGTGGCCACAGGTGTGAGCTGCCGGTGCTTCCCTGGGTGTTCAGTCCAGAGCAGGTTCCAAGAGGTCCAAAGGAAAGGAAAAGAAAAACCACAGTCCAGGGACTCTTCTTTGCCTCAGCCAGCTAAAACTAACCAAAAGCAAAAGGAGAGCTCTCTGTCCTGCCGTCTGTCTGTCCGCAGACAACACAGTCCTGGAGGAGGAATGCGGGGGAGTACGTGCAATGTCTGAGCGAAGAAAAAAAAAGAACTGTGCGATTCTTCTCTCCCCCCTTTCACTCTCTGCAACAAGTCTTAAAGGTGCAAAACTTATTATTATTCAGCATAAACCAATGAGACGATTTGGGGATAAAAGCATCATATAGTCAACCCAGGACAATATCTCAGATTCCCCAGTTGTCTCTGGTTCCAGAACAACCCAAGTAGATTCATTGCTCTGCAAGAGTTTCCGTTTCTCTAATCACTTCCTTTCAAAGGTATTTAATAAATACAAAAACTAAGTTCTTTATGAAAGAACTTACTAACATCTTGTAACTTTTTCTCCTGATGAAAATCAAACATTAACCCGTATTGTCTTTTTCTCCTTCCTAGGCAAGTTTGATTCTTGTTTTATAACATCTTACAGGATTCAGGGAGGATTCAGAGAGGCTTCAGGGAGGCTGCAGTAGGTTAAAAGTCTACAAAACCATCAGCTGGTTCTCCATTATTTTAGACTTTTTAGAGCAAGAGGTTTGTAAAGTGCTTTTTGCCTGCAGAGCTGCAAACAGACTACATTTTACTACCAAAATATCCAAGAGAGCCTCAGTGAGTTCTGGTCTGACTGTCCTCATGGAGCAGGGGGAGGAGCCCTGTAATCAGCTGCCTTCCATGCAAATGCAGATAAAGACCACAGATGCAGGTCACGTGCAAAAGGCAGAACTTAATCACTGTTCTTCCTTGGAAACATGGTTTAACTCTCAGCACTGGCTTTTTGGGCACTTAAAACAGTCTTTAAGAAGAAATGTCAAGCACTTTAACTAGTGCTTTCTTCAGCCAGGCTATCATGTTCTTAGATCTCAGCTTTTTTCCAGTTTTTTTTTTTTTGGCATGCTTTTCTGAAGGAAGTGAAGCTCAACTTGAGTAGAACACAACTTGGGCTGTTGCTTACAGCAAAAATATTTGCCCTGATTTCTGTAACTAAAAATTGTATGGGATTGAATCCAATCCCTCTTCAACCAGTGGCTCCTGGGGAAACAGAGGGGTGTGAGGGCGCCCTAAAAAAGTTATGTAATGAATATCAAAATTGGCTTTAAACATGGAGACATCTTACAAAGGCATTTTACCTTTAGATTGATTTCATGGAACAGTTGCTCTAAAAAGGAACAATATGAGCTTAGTCTAGTCAACACTTTAACTGATGCAATTTGTAGTCATAGCCCTTCAAACAGAGCGTGGAGAAAGGAAAACTTAGATGTGAGAAGTGCTTTGTTGCCGCGGCTGCAAAACCGCGCGCGCGAAAAACAGCAGAGGAAAGTGCCACACGGCGCCAGGGGATAGACAGAATAGAAAGACAGGGAGAGAAAGAGAGAAATACTTACAATCCAGCGAGGGCCAAAAGAAACTGCTGGGGGAACGTCTCCTTGGCTCTGAGGAGCTGCCATTCCCGATCCCCCAGAGCGCCACCCACCAAAAAGGGGTCAACTCTTCTGGAGGTAGTTTGATGGCCAATGAGACTTACAGCCTCATCCGCGGGGTCTGGAGATGCCCTCAGGCCTCACGTTGGGCGCCAAAACTGAAGTGGTCCAGCTGGAGAACGATGGTCATTCTCAGACATCCCGGCTAGCTATCCAGCACCGCTAGCAGTAGGGGACACTATCCCGATCTCCGTGGCTCGGGACAGCACCTAAGGTAAACTCTCTGTGCTATGACAGCAGCGCTGCCTTGTGGTAGGACGTGGCTTGGCTTATGGCTACAGTCAGCAGAAATAAGAGAGCGCTCTCCAGCGGTGGTGAATCCAGGTCTATTGAGTCCCAGGAGAACCAACAGCCAAAGAGAGAGAGAGGGAAGTTGCAGCAGCTTATAAGGAGGAAGGGAAACAAGGGAGGAGTCAGTCCTTGGACACATAGGGATTCAGAGGGGAGTGGGATACAAAAGATTGACTTAGGCAGAACACCAATGGGGATAACTTGAGGGTGGGGCCCCGGCCCCTGAGCCAATCACTTGATGCCCTAGCTGGAAGTTTCTAGAGAGTTCTAGAGAGAAGGGTGGGAGCGCCAAATGACAGACAAGGCACCGGGGAGGGATTTGAGAAAGGATACCTTAGTCTCCAAGGCAACTGGGGAGTAGTTGGGATAACTGGCAGCACAAGGGAGGGAAAGGAGAACCCGGGCAGAACAATTACATGATAGGGGCGAACAGAACAGTCCAACTTATACAGACACAACACAACACTTTGTGCACTCTTCTGAGTGGTCTGTAGATCAAAAATCAGTCCTCTGATCTCACCAGCAACCAGATGCTGAAATTAGAAGGCCTGAACAGGATCAGAAGCCATTGAAAAATTCCTGTAGTCACATATCAAAATGAAATGAGATTATTTTTGATATGATGAAACATTTCTTTACAGTCAGTTGGAAGGAGACTGTAATCATGCAGACTATTTTTATGTCATTTGTCATTTATTCTATTCCTAATTTTGTATTTACATCTTGTCCCTTTGCCCCTACCACAACATCAACACTCACTACATGTTAAGATACATTTGGATTTTGACGTGGTGCTTACCAGATGTCTTCTTGAATGAGGAAACTCACATGTAGGGAATAGATTCACTGCACAATTCTACACCTGCATGGATAATTAGTAGGCATAGTATAACTTGTATAAATATTGGTAATACAGCTATGACTCTTACAGACTTATTCTATTGAGTTTGTCTGCAGTCTTTCAAAGCTATACAGTGATCTATGCACTTTCTCAGTAGTCATGCCTTGCTCAGCACTGGCAGGTTACTGTGAAAGGCCATGGCTTGTGACCTATGAAACAGCCTTCTCCTTCCCTGGCTAAATATATATCTGTCTCAGGCTTTTTAGATGCTCATATATGTATAGCCAATGTGAGATGACTCAACTCCTTTTGAACATTGGCAAAGAACATAAAAATTGTTACTTAGTATTCAGGAAACTTTCTGTGCATTCACTGTACCTGCAATATTTGTAAGAGGTGTCACTCTAACTGTGGACTAGCACTGAAAATGAAAATAGTTGGAGGTAGTACCTTGCTGGCCTTGGATCCAAAATGACTGCCCAGAGCATACAGTCACTGATTTGCCTGTCTCCCTGTGAGCCACCGCTGAGGCTTTCTGTCCAGATGCTGTCTGCAGCACAAGACTGCTGCATGCATCAAAATCAAGCAGTCTCAAACAGATCCTTGAGTTCCTGGAAGCCATAAAGGGAAAGTAGGGGGTGTAAAATGCCATCTTCTAAACACCTAAGTCCGTCCTTCCTTTTGACCTAATCATCCAGCCCTTCCTTAGCAGAATGAAGCTGACAAGTGTCTAAGCATGACAAATATGTGTTTTGTTTGATAAACGACACTTGCCTAGGCAGGCATTTTTTGCAGAATGAGGAACTGAAAAAATTGATCAGCACTTTTTTGTCCGACATGAACCAGTTCTTTTCCTCTCCTAGATATCTTGGCACAGCTCCAGTTCTTGTTTCTCCCTGACTGCTCCCAGCAATACACATCTTCCAACATCAATAGTGTACTCCCCCAACAAAGATATTCAGACTCTATTGCTCAGGCCTCACCTTTCCATACAGTAGGAATCACAACCTTGGGTGGACAACTTCAGTACTTAAAGGAGCAGTGAAAGAGTGAGATTTGCATGTATCAGTTTTTGTAGGGAATGAGTTGTAATAATTGGATAATTTGGCTTATGAGTATTATTATTAGTGAAACTATGCTAATAGTAATTCATTGATTAAACCCCCATGTCCATAACTGGACTAACCATATATTCCTGGCTTCACATTAAGGCCTGTTTGTGTAATCCAACTGAACTGCTTACCATATTGATCTGGAGCCAGTTCCTGTGGAATAGCTGTTCAAGTATATATTCAGCAATTCATGGAGAAAACAGGTAGCCTAGGCTTTAATTTTCAGTGCAATAACTAAGTCCTTGCCCTCTGCATGTTGCCCCAACAATATCTACACAGTGCAAGACAGACTATTCTTAAATGTCCTTACCATATCCTTGGCAAGATCCCTCTAGGACATCCCCACACTCTATTTATACCCATGGGCCACTCCATTACCTAACACAGAACCTCTCATTAAACTTGTACATTTGGCATGTAGACTGAGCTTGTTGCACCTGCAGTTCAGGCAGGGTGAATGCTGTGAAGCTGAATGAAAAGGAAGCAGAGTCGACATCAACACTGTGTATCATCAGAAGAGTGTGCATTGTTTTCACATGCCACTGAAAACAGTGATTTGCAGTAATCCATCTGAACACATTCCCCTAGTACTGACAAAAAGCACAGTAAACAGTTGCTTTCAAAGGAATTCGAGTTTCAGAAGAGTGTTGAGACTCTACATCATCTACTAATGACTATTGTTGTGAATTTTACTTTATTACAACAATTGGCTAATGGATGACATAATACAGCTCTTACAATTCCAAAGGGAACTCCAGTAAAGGGCTATTTCTTAGAATAGCAGTTTATTGTAAAGAAAAGGTCCTGAAAATGGAGACAAAAGGCAGACTTTTAATCAGAGTATGGATGTGGGCTGTCAGTGATGAAGCTCTTATCATTCCACCACAAGCAGTGTATGGCACTCAAAGGGACAAGATTCTGTACAACAGTAATAGAGGTTTTAAAATCATTATTTGTACTTTAAACATAGGGAGATATTTGATTGCTTCACAAAACATTACTCAGAAAGGAAAATAACTGTGAAGATGAGTTCTGAACTTTTTTTTTTTCTTCCTGGACACTAGAGTCTGTGGTTATCTCTTACTAAAAGCAAATCCAGCAGTTCAAGCCCAGTTAATTTAAATTCTGTCTGCGAGAATCCTTCTAATACTGAAAATTTCATTGTTCCAATGACACGGGTATATCTGTATAATGGAAAAATAACATGAGAGTGACTGATCTGGTAGGGGGGTTAGTCCCCCCATAATGGACTAAGAATATCAAGACCAAAAAATGCAGATAAATAGGGATCAGCCCAAGAGAAGAAGCATAACTGTTGCAGCCAGAATTGCTGGAAGTCAAGTCCAGGGTAAAGAAGCAAAAAGGGCCTTTGCATGGTATCCCCAGATGTTTTATTCAGCCATGTGGTGAGACGTTCAGATCCCAGGCACACACACATGGAGGGTCCACAATTCCCTCTGCTGAGGGACCCCCAGGGTGATCTTGGTCTCGGGGCAGTACAAAGATAAGGGCCAATCAGGGAATAGGGAGACAGTGGCTCAGGGGTGTAGGAACCAGGAAAGGAGCCAATGGGGTAACGACAGCTTTTTGAGGGAAACTTCTTGTGTCTCCCTAAACCAGGGAATGCCCTCCAGGGTCTCCGCACATAACCACCTATGATGATACTTAAAGGTGAAGAAATACCTAACACATCTGTCTGAAGCATAGGGATAGAAAGTTTCCACCAGCACCTTTTGAATGAGATTAACCACATTAAGAAAGAGATTACTGTAGCTAATGCAGAATGAAATAATTTGTAGCTATTAAAATAAGATACCATAAAATGTTAGTTTGCCATAGCAAGAACTTCAGCTGCAGTCTTCTGCTCACTTTCAGTTGGAGGCAAATCTTTTTTGTCAAGCTTTTTTATTTTTTTTACTCCAAAGCAGAATAGAAATCCAAGGGATTCAACAATGGAGTTAATTTAATTTGATAGTTAGTGACGTTCACTGAATGTCATGTTACAGAAAGTATTTAAGCTGCTGCCTAATTTTTAATCTTTATTACCTTAGAGCTTCAAGCTATTCTAGTCACAGGTGGTGATTTTGGCTATGCAGAGAAAAAGCTGAATGATGAAGTTATTTATTTATTTATGCATTCATTCATTTCATTCCAGCTGAATAGAAAAGGAATGAAATATTTGTAATTAACTGAAGGATCCTGCTTCTTTTGTTCTGACATCTTGTGATACAATTTCACACAGCTCTTGGTTATATGGAGGAATAGTGTATCTAGTTGAATTTCAAGGATGAGTTGGCAATCCTATGCAGAGCTGAAAAAGAGTTCACGTATTTTGCACGTAGTAACATGGTACTTAGGACTGTTATTTCACACAAATGGAATCACACGGGGTCAACAAAAGTGACACTGAGTGCACTGACATATAAACAAAATTATTGGCCCTCACAAAATATCCCAAATAATATAGACTTACATTGAGTAAGGTAAAATATAATTTCATAAGTTTATTTTGCACTATGAAAGTTATTATTTTAGTTACAGTGTTTAATTTCACCTACAAAGAAACATGAAAATGAAGGTTTAGTTGCATAGCAGCAAGATTTTGCTGTTTACACACAGAATGGAAAACTGTGATTTTCGTCCCTGCCAAAATTTGAAAAAAAATCCTCAAAATGGATGAAGCTGAGCTTGAATTATTTTCAAAATCCTTGGTTTTACTTAAAGAATAATAAACAACTTAGTTTTACATGAATTTGTGAAACAATTAATCTTTAGTGCCTGTGTCTTGAGAGCTTTGTAACTAGTAGATATCCTTAAATGCATCAAAGACATTGGAAGTGTTCAGAAAGATGGAGCTTTGGCCTAACATTCATTTCCTCTGTATTCACTGTCATAGAAATGAGAATGAATGTGTATGAAAACATTGCTACAATATAAGAAATATTCAAATGTTGACATAGATTGTTTCCATTCTGCCTAAACTTGTTTTTAATATTACTGTATTTCAAGAACCAGAGAAAGCAATTTGAATTTTAATATAAACACAACCAATCTATGAGTTTATTAGACTCTCTCTGCCTGAAATGTTTTAACGTCTATTTCAAATGTTATGCTTTGAATGATTACTTTGCCTTACATGTGAGGTGGAAATTTAGATTTTTTTTTTTGTTTTAATGTTGCTTTGAGTGCCATCCCCTCCTGCTAAGATAGTAATTATTTGAGGAGGTGAAAAGTGTGATTACAGTGGTTTTGTATCATCACATAAATATTCCAAGAAACAGTGCTGCATATTTATATCAGTATTTAATATCAAGATCACATGACAAGGATGTGCTCACTAGAAAATAAAGTAGAAAATAGTTCTTATACAGATTCCATATATTTAAATGATGCTAGCTCTAATTTTCTAGTATCGTAGATCAGATCAATCACCTTTCCTAGTCACATAAAATCATAGGACATCTGTCTCTCAGGTTTACTCTCTTCTTCAAGATGTCTGAGAAGTAAAAGAGACTGGGAAAAATTGCTTTTTGAGTATGAAGGACAACAAAATAATTTTTTTGGGTGAAAAAGACTGAACACAGGCAAGTACAGAACACTGGCACCAAAGCATACTATTTTTATCCCTCCTTACTTACTGCCCTACTAATTGTACATCCCATTCCCATTCCTGATGATTTATGCTCTTTGCTGTTGGCCTTCCAGAACATATCACTTACCTTTTACTTCCACTGTGCGTTCTGTTTAGTGAATTATTTACTTCTCACATTCCCCTACAGTGCCATACTCTTGAGATCAGTGCTATATTTCTTTCCTGCCTACCAGGTATTAGCCAGCATTCCTCCTGTGCCTACTCCTCTCCCCATCACACTAATTCCAGCAGCCCTGCCTTGCCCTGCTTCTCCACCCATCCCACCTCAACACCTTGTTCCTTCATCCTCTA
>NW_005054411.1:964690-995959 GCF_000277835.1 Geospiza fortis
ACACATCAATCTTGAATCGCATTGCTGACAAGTGGTGTCCCTCAGAGGACCAGTGCTATTTACTGTCTTCAATAATGATACAGAAGAAGGGATCAAGTGCACCCTCAGGTTGCCAAAACTGGTGGATAGGATGCCATCCAGAGGGACCTGGAGAAGCTCAAGAAGTGGACCCGTGGGGATCTCATGTTGTTTAATATGACCAAGTGCAGGGTCCTGCACTTGAGTTAGAGCAACCCCTGTACTAACACAGGCTGGGGGCAGATCCAGAGCAGACCTGCTGAAAAAGACTTGGGGCGCATGAGAGGCTGGACATGAGCAGGCAAAGTGCCCTCCCAGCCCAGAAAGCCAATTGCATCCTGGGCTGCATCAAAAGCAGTTGTCAGTAAGGCAAGGTGGGGGGATCCTTCCCCATTGCTCCACTCTGGTGAGACCCTACCTGCAGCCTACAAGGAAAGGCTGAGAGAATTAGGATTGTTCAGCCTGGAAAAGAGAAAGCTTCAGAGTGATCTAATTGTGGCCTTCCAGCACCTGAAGGGAATTACAAGAGAGATGGGAGAGAGACTGTTTACAGGAGGATGTAGTGACAGGACAAGGGGGGATGGCTTCAAATTGAAAGAGAGTGGGTTTATATTAGACATGATCAAGGAACTACTTTACTGTGAGGTGGCGAGGCACTGGCACAGGTTGCCCAAGACAACTTGTGGATGGCCCCATCCCTACAAGTGTTCAAGGCCAGGTTGGATGGGGCTTGGAGCAACCCGATCTTGCGGAAGGTGTCCCTGCCCACAGTATGGAAGGTTGGAACCAGATGATCTTTAAGGTTTCTTCCAACTCAAACTATTCTATATTTCTATGATCCTTTACTTGTTATTTCTCTTGCTCCAGTCCTGGATTTTTTTTATTCTGTAAGAATTTACAATTTTTCTAGTAGCTAGGCTGATTTAATTTTAATGCAATATATTCTCCTCTTTTAGGTAAATATTCTTTCCTCCCTCCTCCCCACAGATATTATATTCCAAATGCCAGTGTATTTTTCCTAATTGGGTCTGAATTTCTCTGGTCTGTATTAACAGCCTCAAAAAATAGGTAAAATTCCATTTAAGTATTTTTATCTATCTTATGCTCAGACCTTAAACTGGGTCCAAAATGCTTTGAGACAGCAGTGGTTTTTGCAAAAAATACTCTTAGTTATGTTACTGGTTATACTGGACTTCTAGTTTGGAAGAACAAGTTTTTGTGTGTGACCCAATATTTCTCTACACAGGTGCACTATAATAATTGAAGTCAATACATAAGAGTAATAAAATCAAATTTGTGATGAAACAATACAAATTTCTATGAGTTTTTTTTAAATTTTTTAAATTTTTTTCTCATGGAAAATTAACAGCATGTGAAGGAGATGCAAGGAGATGTAATTTAACATCGTGTCACTTTAAACTTTGATTAAATAAAGAGAAAAAAAAGATAATCATGTGAAAGGATGTTTCTGTTGATGGTGAGGATAAAACTAGAAATTAATGGGATAAAATTAATTGTAAGTGGCCTATTAAGGATTTGTTTCATTGTGCTCTTTGCAAGAAAACTTTGCAAGATCTCTTTCACCAGATAAGTGAATCTTTGTACTGGGGCAGGGGATCACTTAATAAACACAACAAAAAGTGTTTGATATGAACCACAGAAATCTCCATCACCTTCTACCATAAAAGACAATAACTTATCTCTGTAAATATACCTTATGCAATAGCAACTACTTCACAAATACACACTAAGTGTAGAATTTCCAAATACATTGCCCTTTCTATAGATAAAATTACTAATCTAAAGCTATGGACAAGGTTTTTGAAAATTTTCACTTACATGGACTCTTGAGTGCCTGGGTAAAAAGCGCAAGACATTTTATTTGATCTGTTTAAACACAGATTGGACAAATTCATGGTAAACACTGTCAGGAAAATTAACAACTTACTAAAAGTGTGTTTATCTGTATTTGTCTGTATGAATGTATTAATGCATGAATGTGAGCATGCATGTATAATTTTTTCCACTTATTTCTGTGCTAGCTCATCAAAATAGATAGCTTTTTTTTTTTGAGAGAGATGGTAAAATGTAATATATTTTAACATAATATCACTGGCAAAAGATTATCAAAGCTTTGGGATTTGTGTATTTTAGTCATAGGGGAGTTTTATCATAGAATCTTTCAAAGAAACAGGAGAAATAAATATATGACAACAACCTGAGAGGCACTAATGAAAATTAACTAGTTAAAAGTTCTGCAGATAAATGAAAGCAATTACTATGCCAAATTTCTTGCTCTTTTTAATTTCTTCATATTAATTTTATCATCTATATATTAAAATTTATTTTCTTCCATTGTTGTTTTCTTTTTGGAAGGGTGAGGTGTTTATTTTGGTATTGTTTTTGTTTTTTAACATTTATCACTGTCTGCAGCAGTGGCTTATGCACTAGGCACTTACTACATTTTAAATTCCACCACATGCTCTTGTATTTCTAAGTATGTGAGTCTGATGACTCTGCCACTGGGAAATGTTTAGTTTCATTTTTAAAAAAAATCAATTAGTTGAGCCTTGTACTTATGGTGAACTTCTTTCAGATCTTTTGACTTGGAGGAATTGCAAAATGCCTTCCAGCTCTTTATATGACACCTTGACTGGACTTTTATTTTATCATCCATCAGTAACAATAAACTCAGTTTATGCTTAATGAGTCATGACATTTTGTCGTGTCTAGACAGAAAAAACTGTTTAGCTATCTCCAAACAGTGACTGTTTAGAGAGTTGAGTCTTTCTGAGAGACCTAGTATGAAATATCCAGGGAGATCTTATTGCAGGATTTCAGTACTTAAAGAGCGCTTATAAGAAAGATGGGGATAGAGTTTTTGATAGGAACTGTAGTGATAAGACAAGAGGCATGAGTTTTAAGCTAAAATTTTTTTACAATGAGTGTAATGAGACACCAGCAGAAGTTACTAAAAGAGGTTGCAGATGGCCCAAACTTGGAAACATTCAAGGTCAAATTGAATATGGCTTTGAGCAACCTGGTGCAGTTAAAGAGATCTCTGCTCTTTGCAGGTGGTTGAAACTAAAAGACTTTTTATGGTACCTTGCAACTCAAATAATTTTAAGATTCCACAGTTCTAAGAGTAAAACCTAGTTACTTCAAATCTATCTGCTTCTGAGATAGTTTTCTGCTGAAGTGAGTCATAAAAAGGCTACCTGAGACCTCACCAGTGAGGGGAGTCTCTCAGCTGCCCTGTATCAGAGACTACCACCAAGCCTGAGGAGAGTATTGACTTCCTCACTACAACTCCGACTAAGGAAGGAGAAATTCTATTCACCCTGGGTAGATGACAAGCAATAGATTGCTGTTTTGGCTGTGGTATTGCTGATGTCTTGAGGAGAAGGTATTTCTTATTTATTTCCCCATATTAGAAGCCAGACCTGAACTAGATACTCAATCTGAATCTTATTATATATAACCAATGTAGAGAATGATTCATATAGATAAACTCAGGCATCTGCTGCCACTTGAGATGCTGTGTGCTTTCCTGCCTGTCCTCTATCTGATGTCTGTGTTTAAGTAGCACTAACAGATACGGAGAAAGGAATGAGTAACATAAACTCTAATGCCATCTTCAAGTAACATGAAACAAGGCAACAGAAAATCTGAAAAGACAGTAGGGCATAAAAACCCATGTTCCTCCCATTGTTTGGTACTTCCAGGACCTCTTCTCCCCTGCTTTTGCTCAGATTAGGCCCAGTATAAATAATTTGAGTTGGAAGAGTCCTTTTAATGGTCATCTAGTCTAACTCCTCTGTACTGAGCAGTGACAACTTCAGCTAGATCTGTTATATGACTAGATATGTTATCAACATATATATATATATCTGCTGTTATACTATGTAAAATATAAAAAGTATTGTAGTCTATGGAGTGAAATACAGGGGGAACATCAGAAAAAAGTAAGCATAACCATATGAGTAAGTTACAGGTTGCTGAGTTGTAATGTGAAGCAACTATCACAATGACAAGCATGAATTTTTTTTTTTGAGATATCTTGAGTTCAGGGACCATTTATTGTATGGATGTAAGCTTTGTGAAGATTCCTTTGCCTCTTTTCCTCTTGTAGAATGCATAGCTCTAAATAGTCAAATGTTATTTCATTATTACTGGTTCTTATAAACATATTAAGTGTTTCTCACATCACATACACAAAAAATTCCTCAGAAGCTCAGCTTTTGATTTTCCATTCCACCTTTGTATTGTCTTACTCAGAAAACATACAAATGCAACAGATATATAAGAAATAATTAAATAACAGAACCCTATCTGGACTTCAGTCCCAAGGGCTCAGTCCAGTGTCTGAAAATATTTTATTTCAGTCCAAACAAGAACTAGTGTGCTAATCCCCCTGGAATGCAGCATTTATTACTTACCTGGCAGGTGTGAAGCATTGCATGCTGAACGGATTATCTCCCCCTCCTTCTCTCCACCCTCCGCTTTGTTCGGGCAAAGTAGAAGAGGGGAAGGAGCAGATAATCCTCTTCAAAAGGAGTATTTATTATCCTAGATGTAGGCCCAAAGAGCTGCTTGCTGAGTGGGAGTTAGCACAGGAGCATCTGCTTATACAAGTGATAAACTCCATTGTAAACAAACTGAAGTTTCATATTAATCTGACCACTGCCTTCTTGAGAAAGTTCAGGAATTTTTACTGCTGTTTACAATAGTTCCTGATATTCAAGACACAGCCTTACTATCACATTATTGACAATGGCAATTTTGGGTAACAGATACAGCTAGCTAAATTGGTCGTAAAGCAAAGTTTGGGGTTTTTTTTTAATCCCTTGAGCTTTTTTTTTTTTTTTTAAGCTTTCAGAGTTAGGTCTGACAAAAATATCTATCTAACTGTTGGCAGAGACTAGGGTTGGATGGATTTTCTCATTTCAAGAGCATCAATTCTACTTTGTTTCACAGAAAACTGCGTCTGTCGTCAATTCTCCATGTTGTGTTTGTGACATTTGCGAACATATTCCCAACCCTTATCAAGTCCATTTGTTTAGAAGAAAAACCACACTTGAGCCTAAAGATACAATGCAAAACCTAACCAAACAAAAAAGATTTTTTTTTTCCAAAAGAGAATTTTCTGCAGAGGGCCTATGTTTTAGGGCTTTATGATATATTGCAGAGACACATAAAGACTGAGCTCTAGGGACACAGAGTGAACTTCACACTTCTGGGTGTAATCAAGTTACCAAATCATACATTCAGACAGAATCAAATTCAGAGTGTGCATGGATAAATAAAAGTTTGTGGCATTCATGAAGATTTAAAAAATGACAGAACTTCCCAACTTGTTCTGTGGTCTAAAGCATATCAGAAGTTTTGTCATATTTCATTCAAAGCAGAGAACAAAAGAAGGAGAGAATGACCTGGGAAATACATACTGAAGCCTAAGTCTGTCAACAGATGTGGTCTTCTAAAACAGTTTAACTCTTGCTGCTGTTTTTTCTCTCAATATATGGCTGCCCCTTCCAGGTTCCAGCTTCTTTAGCAGTTTGCTACTCCCAGCTCAGGTGGTCACTACAGATCTGCTGAAGGAGCTTTTCTTGTGATTCATTTCAGTCAGAATCAGGTGTGTCAGTGCTGGGCCATGGCACTCTGAGTCATCCTAAACCAACCTTGCTTGTGCCCCTCCTCTGGATCCTAACATGCTGTCCCCTCCACCCTGGTGTCACCACTGGTTTTACTCTGCGCTTACTCTGAACTGGTTTGGTTTGACAGAATGTAAAGATAAAGGAAAACAATATCACACAAATGTTGAATAACAACAAAAGAACAAAGAACGTCCATGAGGCCACAGGGCAAGAGGCAGAAAGGCACTCTAGTGTATCCCATTTAGTCAGTCTCCTTTTGTTTGTGACTTAAACCTGATTTGCTAAAATAGAGCAATCAATGGAGTCTTAGTCAGCAGACTAGCAGTTCACCAATTTCCTCCAGGAACAGAGCAATAATGGAGTGAGGAAAATACTGGTTGTAGAAACAGTGACCTCTGGAACTGGAAGACAAGTGCAGCAAGCCTTCCCTCTTTCTTGGAGCGGATAGAATAACAATTATGATAACACCAAAGGCTGGGTTTTACAATTTAATATTTATATCTAGACATGAAAGAGCAGTGATTGGTACAAGCAGGTGGCAAAATATTCTAATAAAAACTCATACTTGAAGCAAAGAATTTGATAATTCTGTGGAAGAAACTTTGAGTAATGTAGCTGATAAATGTAATGCAATGCTCATGTAGCCTCATGCATTTCATTGAGTCCTAAAATTTCCTACAAGATATTCAGTATATCTGTCTTGCCAGTAGAATTCTTCAAGGAAAATTGTATCATTCTGTATGTTTATGTGCAAATTAGACTGCAGGAGCAGGTTTGCCAGTTAGGAAATTGGTACAGCGTCTGATATGCACTTAACCTTGTCTTCACTAAAGAAAGTTTAAGGACAAAATCCGAACATGTCTACTTCTATTTTTAACTGTCATTCAGATGTATAAAATTCAAAGAGCACAGCAGGTGTTTCCAGAATAAGAAGAAACAAAGAAAAAGAAAACTGCCACACAGGCAGTTTTTCCTTGTACTTACGCCAGTTGGCAATGTGGACACTTGGTTAGACTGACATTGATTAAATCACTCTCTTGGGCAGAACCTTTGATATTTTGTACTTTCTGTATCTCTCTTAACTGTGAAAACTTATGTGTTAGACTTGCTTCTATTATCTTTCTTTTGAGAGAGTTTCTAATTCGCTTGCAGCGCTTTTAGCTTTTCAAGTTTCATGTTTGCCTTTATATTCAGGCATTGGTGACATGCTGCAGAAGAGAATTGAGGATAAATAGCTTGCCTAGTACTGAAGTGCCTGAACACCCATTTTATTCCAGAAATGCTGTTACTCTCTTTCTGTGCAGTCTTTTTATTCATTCTGGGAAAACCTCCTCCAAGCTAATTTATGTTTGCACCAATTTGTTTGGTACAATACAGAATGTTCTTGAGAAAAATATTTACCCAAAGTGTGCTTTTCTGAAGATCCAAAGCATTCAAGAAGCTAGCATGGTTAATGCAAAAATACATTAGGATACATGCAATTGCCCTCACAATGCAAATACACATCTAGGTTTTACATATATGACCTTAAGCTCTGCATTTTGCCAGGTCATAGGCTCTTCTTGAATGACAAGGTGATTCAGTGCTAAGAGGATACTGTTTGAATTCTTTACTCTTTTCTTCCTTTTTTTCTTTTAGTTCAACAGAATAGATATTGTTCCTGTGAATTCTGGGTAACTGAATATTGTTATTGTTCATTAGGCTTTGAGTAGAGGTTTTCTGGGTCCATATATTTTGTTAGTGTATTATTTGCTATTTTTTCACTCACTATTCTCTTGCTAATAAATTTGTCAGGCAGTAAAAGAACAGAAACAGCTTAAGATCAGTTGAACTGCACAGCCAATGTAAGCAATCTGTCATCTCTGTATAACACATTCAGAGCATTCAGAAAATACTTATGAATTCTGAGTATGCTAACAGCCAATCTGCATGCCTCATAAATGTTTCTCAAATTAATGAAAAACCAACATTTGTCAAACTTTTCTTTGATGAGTGTTATTCAGCTTGTATTTATTTCTTCTCCAGCCTGTGATTTTTTCTTGCCTGTCAGGGGAAAAGGAAATAGCTATGAGATCTGAACCAAATAATTGAGGATGCTTGAGGATCTTGTTATATAACTGCATTTAACATCAATGTTGGTAGATCATTTTGTATTCATTTTCAGTCCACACAATGTCTTTATGAACCAAAATATTGGTGGTTTAACAATTTGATATTTGAAATATCTTTTTAAAATCAGACTGATATACGCTGATATTATGTAGATTTTATGGCTCCTAGGCATACAAGATTTTTTAAGAAAGACAGATTTAAGCAGATTCCTGGTGTGTAGTTTGTACTGAGTTAATTTACTTCTAAATAACCTGTATTTTGTGGTTTTTTTATGACATAAAAAAATTGCCTCAGATGGCAATTACAAGGCATCTCTGAGCCTTCCTAATTAGAACATCAACCCAACTTTTGTACCCTGGACACTATTACTCCTGTCTGGTCTAGTCAGTTTAAAGTAATGTGGGATCCACCACAGTATGCAGAGGATTCTGGTAAAAGAAAAACTTAGATGTGCTTGACTGTGTGATGTGGCTGGTATATGCTGTGGGGAATGGCTTTAAAATGGGATAATGAAAATACAGAGATCTATACTACAGAGGGTTTTTTGTTCTCCTTTCCACTTTTATTTTTTGGTTTTTTTTTTTTTTTTGTAGTTTATTGCTACCTATTATCTGTTTAAAAAGGAAAATATAGGGGAGAGAGATGGGAAAATAACCTTAATCCACTACCAGAGTGTCGATGATTTCCTTTTGTTCACTAGACAGTAATTTGCTTATGTAGGTCTACTGCAAAGACTGGCTGAATTTTTTTTCATTGAAGATATATTATAAAGCAAATATTCTACAGTATTTTTTTCAAATTTCCACAGAAAAAAATATTTTTGGAGATCAGTGTGTTTGGTTTGATTTCTTAGCACAGGATGCATTTCTCATACAAAATTCAATCAATAATCATCCAAGATGCATTTGGTATTCATTCTATACCATTTTTCTTTATTATTATTTCAATACAGAAACAAATTCCTTCTGTGTTTCATGGCAGAGGATTTTAGTTGGTCTCTAAGGGCATTTATAAATGCTGAAAAGTAGCTAAAGGAAAGGCAAATCCTTAGTCATCCTGGTGTCACAGCAGCACCAGAAATGAAAATGAATGGGCTACAACTAGATTGCTGCAGTGGAAAGCAGACGAATAAAACTTGACTGGACACTTTATGAAGGCTAGAGCATTCATTTATTTATCCATAAAGTATCACAGTACAAAATGCACTAGAACAAAATGCAAAATGAAAAAAAAAGTATCTGTTTATGTCCTTAATGACCTATTGGTTAAATATGGTTTCTTTAACTCTTTCAGTATATGACAGCAGATTAATTTTTAGTGTGGCCATCCGTACTCATCTATTCATCACATTCATGACAAATGTGACACCAGCAGAGCAATTTTTTCTGTAAGAATCATGTACATAATGAGGATCAAGGAAGATGGCAGGTAAAGTGGGGTTTTTTGTTGAGATAGACCCAATCTAAATACACAAGAACAATTTTTATGGTTTTAAAACATGGAGGAATGGACGTGACTATTAGGATCATCAGACAAAGGAGATATTGGCCTTCTGACACTTGGCTTTTTCGATGTTAGAAAGATCCCTGCTGCTTTATCTATAGAAACACAACACTTCATATGAATTCATATAAATTTTAGCTTGCCTCCTCTAAAAGCCCCTCTCTGCATTGTCATCCTCTTTCTCAGTTAAAACAAGGTCAATCAAATCAAGTAGGTGTGAAGGACAGAAAAATGGGTTAAGGATGTTTATCAGAGCTGAGTTGGCAATGAAACTCAAATGTGGTGCCTAGAAAAGCAACAAATTTGCTAAACTGAATTATGTAGTCATCTGAAACTGATAAAGACAAGTGACTGAGGTTACCTTGGAATATTTCTTGGCAAGATTTTTCTGATTTTTATAGTATGTATTAAAGAAAATAACAGCTGTTATTTTTCAGCTCAGCAATTATCAGCAGCTCTTTTCCAGCTCTAAAATTATAGAATTACTTATCAGGAGAGCTATATGCAAACATGAAACATATCAAATATTTCTTCTAGTGAAAATAGTTGCATCATAAGGATGTCCTTCAAATATCTTCTCAACTAGGATTCCTGAGCTATTCATTTATACCAAAGCCTAGCTCAAAATTGATAAAAAAGGAATATGCAATATGAAGATGAATTCAGAATTGTTCAAATAAAGAGATTAAGAGTAGAAATAAAAGAAGCAAAGAAGAAAATCAACTTTATGTACCTGTTGAAATTTTGCAAACCGGCTCTTCATGATGGGATGGTTTGCTGTGGTATACTGCACTTGCTTCATGAGACCTACTTTCCCATCCATATAAGAGGTGTAGGAGAATCAGGAGACATCTTCCTGCAGCATCTGGAACAGACAGCTATTTACAGTTACTAGCCAGTGGTACCAACCTTGAGAATGACTCTGACCTTGACAACCAGTATTTACTACTGAGAAGGCCATTCTACCTTACATCAAATTGCAAAAGCTTAGATAGGGGAAAAAGTGTTTCTAAGTAGACTGATTTCAAAAGACTATCTATTAAGGAGAATATCATAATTACCACACTTTCACACTTTCAGTGTGTACAGAAAATTGGATCTTTATAATGGTTCCAGTGATTTTCTTTTTTCTCTTGGTCATTTCCAGTGAAGTAAGGCATACTTGGACTAATACTGATACTCCCAGTCCAAGATTTATCTGAGGGATTTCCTAGGGGAGTGGAAATATAGCTACCTGTTATCTGGGTGATAATCTCCTTCCACCTAACATGTTTAACTAATCCTACGTGTAAATTCTTTTGAGAAAAGTACTATGTACGTTGATTAATACAAAATTATTTATTGAGAGATGAATCTCTGGACAGTGTTTTAGTTTTGTAACCAAGAGATGAGCACCACCTAGCCCATAAATACATATGGATGCTTTGAAGAGTTGCTCTCTATTACTATGTACTATTAGAATCCACATGTATAAATAATCCCACCAGTGGCTTCATCATTTCCTAGCTGATTGTAAAGAACTAAGTCAACTCCTTCAGGCAAGACAGGCTTAGGGAGTATTTACAGATAAACAGATGCATATCCTCTAAACCCAGCCATATCCTCTCTCCAGAAAATGGTGTTAGTTTTTGATTTGCTGCTGGTAAGGAAACCTAGGAAAAACTCGTCTTGGGAAGTGATGAGGGAATGGATGGGAAGGAGCAGAAAACAAACATGAGCACCCTGCAGGTGTCAATTCACAGTCACAGAGGTACGTGTATATGCACAACCACAGGCTCCCACTGATCAGAGTAGGGGTGCACTCCATGATTCTTTTTTCTGTAGCAGGACCTATGCTGATAAGACAAGGGGTAACAATTTTAAATTAAAAGAGAGTCGATTCAGACTAGATATGAGGAAGAAATTTTAATGATCAGGGTGGTGAAACTCTGGCCCAGGTTGCCCAGTGTCGCAGACATCTCTTTGTGAAAAAATCTTTCTTTAAGATTTTTTCCTTCTGAGAAGCTGTGGCCTCAGAAACAAATGTAAACAATAAGTTATCTGCTGCTGTAGAATGCAACAAGTCCGTCTGGATTGGCCCAGCTTAGATGTTTAGAAATAATGGCCAATCCAGAACTGAAGTCTCTCGGAGAGAGTCCGAGAGAGTAGCTTTGTTATTCATTCCTTTCTCCCTATTCTTAGCTTAGAGCTTCTAGAAATCTCTCCTTTTCTTTTTCTTTGTAGTATAGTTATAATGTAGTATATCTATATCATAAAATAATAAATCAAGCCTTCTGATCACAGAGTCAATGTTCTCGTCTCTTCCCTCAATCAAGAACCCTTGTGACCACTGTCACAGCCCAGATAGGGTGTAGGTACCCAGTCCCTGGAAATAGGTCATGTTGGATGGAACTCTCAACAGCCAGGTCTAGTTGAAGGTGTCCTGGCTTATTGTGGGTGGGTTTTGCTGCAAAACAAAAATGGGAGCTGAAAAATCTCCCTTATTTTTTAGTGCTTTTGATCCCTCTTCATTCTACCTTTTTTATATTATTACTGATTTAAGTGTGTAACAGCGGCCAGCATAACGTGCATTATCTTAGAAGAAATGATGAGCAGGTTTTTAATCCTCTGGCTTTGCCTTTTTCCTTCATGGTTACAAAGAAAAAGCCAATGTTTCTGCATGTCTAGATCAGCATTGTTAAAAACAAACAAACAAACCAAAAAAACCAGAGAGGAAAGTTATTTATTTCTGCCTGGAAAAGATTAAAGTGTTCAAACATTTTAAGAAAACACTTGAATACAGAACTGTGACCTTGCATTAAGCCTCATACAAGATAATTGTGGAGAGTGAATATTTCTCTGACTACATGGACTGACACTTTAAAGATTTTGTTTATATGCTATTTCCCTTCCTTTTTCTCAAAAAACAAGTTTTGATGGAAAGCAGATGTAGATCTGCAACAGAAAGGAAGTGATAAATTACATGTCAGTCATAAATGGAAAGAATACCAAACCCATCAATTTTATACAGTTATGTATATAAAGATAGCTGAAGATGTGTGCTGTAGTATGGAAAATTATCTGTATTTCAGGTTCTACAATAGTAAAGAAATTAAAGTCAGCAAGTTTTTCTTGGCAGTTTCTGTGGTTCCAAATGATTGTCTAAAATTTTTAGATTAAGAAGGAAAAACCTAGATATTTTTCTGAACTTCTCTAGGGAAAAAAAGGCAGGACTAAGATTCCTAGTTATCACCTCCCTTTTCTGAAAAAAAAGGAAAAAAATCAAAAGGAAAAAAAATCTCAGATTAAAATTAGCAGTGTAATTTTAAAGAAATTAAAGAAAGGTGTGATGATATGGTTGAAGCAAACATAGGAATTCCAAGAAAAGTGAGGATAAAAATTCAACTCCTCCATGAAAAAAACTGTAGCTAGGCAAAATTAGGTGCTCCTCATAGGGTTCTGCCTTCAGGTTGCATTAAACTGGTCTCCAGTGAGAGGCAAGCTTATGATTCTATGATCCCTCCTGTTCACAAGCTTAACAGTTAAAGTGACCAAAGAGATGAATGCCCTTAATAACTACAACTGAGTATTCATTTGCAATCATTCTGATTAACCAAGATACAAATGGAAATGTTTCTTTCAATGAGTGTGAGTGACAGTTTCCATTAAAAGACTTGAGACTTCTCAAATTTTCTTTTGTTGTTGTAACAGATCCAGCCAATGTGAAAACTTCAACTTTATTGTCAGTCAAAATGCAAGCCAATGTATTTCCTAATCCATGAAAAACAGGCCTTTGAAGATGCCTATATAAACTCTGTGGAGAGACGTGACAACTTCAGGTAGCAAGGCAATTAGATACAAGTATTTTTATAGTAGTACTGTGCTGTTTACAGAGACTGAAATCTAATGTTCAGTAGCTATTATTTTTCTGGTTATGTTGAAGTTTCTATCTTTTTTTCTAACATAAAGAGCATAGATAAGGATCACTAGTAGGGCAGCAGGAAAATGTCTTTGAAGTGGTTTAATCTCCACCTCCTTGTGACCTCTGTTTTTATGGCAGAATAGGCCAGAGTAGTGCCATGTAATTCCATTAGCCATCCTTTCTAATCTGAATAAAATAAAATTATCAAAAGGGGTGGAAATATCACCCTGTTATGTAGCGTTATTGTCAGAGGTGTATCAGATGTACTATCAGATGTATTATCAGAGCACAAAAAAATAAAAACAAAAACCAGTCACAGAATATTCTGAGTTGGAAGGGGCCCCCAAGGATCGTCAAGCCCAACTCTGAACTGTAAGGCCCATACAGGGATTAAACTCACAGCCTTGGTGTTACAAGTACACTGCTCTGCCCAACTGATCCAAGGCAGTTTATATGATGAGCTGCGGCTCAATGATTAAACAGGAGCATTTTTCTGGCTCTTGGTAAGAGAAAAAGGTATTGTTTTGCCAAAGACTTACACATCTGTTTGTACTGGTTGAGTTAACTGCCAAAATAAGAGAAAGGTCAGAGTCCAAGAAAATTCAGGTTTTTATTCATTTGCTGTTAAACCATCATGCAGTCAGATGCACCGACTTGCATGACTACATATGTCCAAAAGAAAGCCTGTGGTCAGTTCCTCTTCACATAAACAGGTAAACAGTTCTGTTGTATGAGGCACTTTGTTCTTATCCATGTGTCCATGAAGTACTAACCAGACCTTTGTGAATAATCTCTGTTAAATATTAAGATGATTAGAAAAGCGTGTTACATGTATTAAGGTGTGCCTAAATTAGTTCAAACTTACTAAAATTAATGACTTTTTCTGGAACTTACTATTGTACCATGCACACATTTGAGATTATTACTGAATGGCAGATTTTGTAATGTGCCTACACTATTCTTGTGCCTATCAGTATATCTTTGTCTGTACATAAAGCTGACACACACATTTAGTAGTTCATTGTTCTTGTTACCTAATTGTTATCTAATGCCATAGTGATTGCTGTGTTTGTCTTGGATCACCCCTGTATTTTTGTTCATTGACAAACAAAACTAAAGATGCAGCTTTTGTTCATTCTTCACATTTGATATTGTGGCAGCTGCAGTCTCTGTTAAGTGGCTGTCAGTTTTTCAGGCAGATATAATAAGAACCTGATGGGATAAATAAAGCCATACATTTCAGCTAGAGCTACTCTCTGATCAGGGAATACACTGTGAAAATGCTTGAAAAATCTCCATCTTCTGAAGAAGAAATCAAATGCAGCCTTCAAAGCTGGTGGGATAAAAAAGCCAGAATCAGGAAAACAACAGGCAGAAGATGGAATTTATGAAAATTTAACGAGTATATTTATTTCAAATGATAATGAGCATGGAGAATAAAGTTTGGACTCATAATAATATTCCTAGCAGCCTTGGAGCAGTTCTTCATAAATACAAACATTTTCATGGTTTCTGAGAATCTTCACAAAATTGCAAAAGATTTATTTTTAAAACAGTTACATAGCCCAAAAGCAGGACACATACACACATGTGCATGCATTTTCTTTTGACTTTAGTGGTTCTACACAGTGGAGAACACTGAATAATTCTATACAGTCTGAGTCAGTTTGCATTTCACAACACAAACTGTGACATACAGACAAATGTCATTCTTACTTTTTTGTATTTGCTGTGTAGAGAAAGTTACAAGTCATGCATTCATAGAGGGATCAAATGGTGTTGTAAGTTGCTCATGCTTACCTGGTAAAAAATATCTTACACCAGACAGAATAGTTGTGTGGCAATACAAAGAAGTGCAAGTGTCTCTACTGCCTGAAGCTTTATCCTAATGTTGTCCTAAATACAAACTCACAAGTATTAACTGAACCAGTAGAAGGGGTCTTAGCATGAACAACTGATACTTTAACAGACAGGAGGTTGAGTGATACTGGTGAACTTTGAACTGTAAAGAGAAATATGTATTTCATTAGCTTAATTAATCAATATAGGTCATATTTGCAAAATTTAGCCAAAAGATTAACTTCTATTAGTTAGTCATCTATTAGTCTTGCTAGTGATGTCTACTATACCTGCAATTTTATTAATGTTGCTGTATTGAACGTACATCAATAATCAATACATGCAGTAATGGCTTGCTCCTTAAATTATCTGTCATGCTGGTATATTTTGTTTTCTAGGCTTTAGCTTATATCCAACAACACACACTTTTCCACAGCCAGGGCTCCCCCATCTGTTCTGCCTCTCACAAACATATAGATACAGATACAGGTATTTCAGATACAGGTTCTGAAATGGTCCTAGAAATGTGGGTCAGACCAGCCCTGTGCCTGTGATACCTTTAAAAGATTCAAAATAGGAGTTAGAGATACGAATCAGCCATTAACTCTCTTGTTTTTTTATAGGCACTGCAATACAAAGTTAAATAGAGAGTACTGTTTCTGAAGTCCATTACAGATTAACATTTTACTCTTTTCCTTATGCATTGTGAGCTTAGGTTTTGAATTCTTCTAGTAGATGATCTGCAAGAGGTCAGCTTGTCTACCAAGAGAAGTGACAGATTCCTCAGATTCTGGAGGTATATAAGGATGTTTCATTTCCTCTGCTTAAATCCTACTTTTGGCCTTTGGAACGATAGTTGCATTTTCCTAGTGTAAGTCTCAAATTTTCAAAATTTCTATTTGGTTGCTAATAAAAATAAAGTTAAAAGGTTAGGAAAGCTGTCAATTCCTGACATATTTTTATAACCTGAATTACTTTGCATATTGCTATTTAATTATCTGAGGAATCTGTAAAGATCTTACAGGGAAAATTACATTTATGACTTCACAGGGACTGTTGCTGAGTACTGAGAAATTGAATAGCAATATATCTACTCTAATAGATATGCAGGTGAAAACATTGCCTAAGCTGTTTCTCTTTAATATCTTGATTTCTTACTCTTCATTGCTGTTCCCTCAAGGTACCACTTTGGTAAACAGAAAAAAGTATACAATGTGCATAAGACTGAGAATGCAGGGAAGATTAAAAAAGGAAATGTACCCATCAACTTTTCTATAAGTCCTTAGGAAGGTAGATGGCCACCATAGTGTTATCTATGCCCATTTTCTTTCAAGCCATTGTGTCTTTGCAGAACTAGACTTTGTAATTGATAGAACCATCTCTTTAGCAATGAAACTTTAATGTTTAGACAAACTCCTGATGTATTGCAACTCAGTAAAACCTACAATCTTGACTGTGTATCTGATGTAAACATAGAGCAAGAGAAGAAACATCACCAGGGCAAAAAATTTCATAGAAAATATACATGAGCTCTATGTTCAATTCAGCTGAAAAGCCATTTCAAGGAACTAAGAAGCAAAACAGAAAAAAAACCCCAACAACACTAACTGATCACAGGATATTTTTAATCTATATTTAATGTAGCCATACTTGTAATCACTTGACATTCATGATCCTAATTGGCATAGGAATATTCTTCCAACTATTTTTATTGAAGTCTTCCTGAAGTAGTTGCATTAGTAGTAGTAGTAGTCTTTCCTGAGTCAGCTACAGGATGACTCAGTGAAGTGATAAGAAAGTCACGAAACAATTAATCTGAAAGGCAGGATCCAGGAAACCCTAGCCTTTGGTTTGATAGCTCTAGTTTGACTGATGTATAATAATTAATCAATAACCTTCTACAAGCATTAAAAAAATAAGGGTTTTCAACATTAAATTGTAATTAGCAACATTTCCAAGTGGCGATACCTCTAGAATAAATGTGCAATACATTTTTAGAAAAGAAATCTTGGTTTATTTTCATATACCAAGCAAATGTTATGCATACAGATCACATTTCTGTAGCGCTTTGCTCCTAGAAATTTGAAAATTTCCTTTACACATGGAAATTTTTGCAGTAGCAGCTTATTGTAATTGCTGACTTTGGCTGTAGCATAGAAAGTAATGAAATACAGTAATGAAATAATGAATATGGGCCTAGGTGGGAGTACGAAGATACCAAGTATGTGTATTCACAAATGGAATCAGGAAGGAAAGCAAATAATCCTTTCATTAATCTCCTACATGTTCAATTATTGTTGTATACCTTTTATGTTTGTAAGCCTTAAATTTACATGACCTTCAAAATAAAGCACACTTCCTGCTTCAGTAAAGCTACTATTTTCGTTTTCAAGTTTTTGACAGGTCTCCTAGGACAGGCAGTGTCTAAGTCTGGAATTGTCATCTTCTAGGCCTACCATCAGCTTCACAAAACAGCTGGAACTAGACATCTGAGCTCTGGTTTTCAGTGATTATAAATACATTCTTAAATAGACAAAGTTTGTTATAGGCTGAAAAGAAAGTTCCATGATTTGCTTCTCTAAAGAAATTCTTCAATAAACTAAAACTTTAAAGAAATATTAATCTCTAGAACCTGTGAAATTCAAATATTAAGAATGTGACAATGTTAAAATATATTCTCTATTTACCCATTCCTTATCTCTGTAGCCAGAAGACCTCTATACCACAATTTACCAATGAACATATTCATATAAGGAATGGCATGGCTTAAGTAGTTCTGAAACTCAAAGAGTAACCCATATTCTCCATTAGTTGAAAAAAACTCTTTAAACTGGATTTTATGTACTACTCACTGAAATTACTGTAAGAAATGCTTTATAATTTTGAACTTGGCAATTAGTTTATAGAAAATACTGACTTTAAACAGGAGAAAATGTGACCTTCAAAAAGCTGAAAAATATAGATGTAACATGAATTTTTATAGATATCTGTGTTTTGAAAAATAATACATTTATAGTTTTACAAATAATGATATATACTTACAGAAAAACTGAGATATACAAACTGAAGATTTCTAAAACAATGTTTCAGTTCTCTACTTTTCAGGATTTTGAGATTTGATGTAAATTATGAATATGTATAAATTCCTTTTTACCTTTAGCCATTCATAAAAAAGTCATGAATTAATTTACAGCTTTGATTAAACAATAGTATGCTAAACAGATATATTGTTCTAAGCAGTAATTATCATCTAAACAAAGAAATGTCACATCTTGACTAGTTACAACAGTTATTTAGTTGCATTGCCATTGTTTTAATTAAAATTAATATACTGCATGTAACCACAGGCATTTGCACAACCAGCATAACTTCTGTTTATATCAAAGACCTGTGTAAATGAAAGAAATCTGAGTCTTTTGAGGGGAAAAAACCCTAAAAACTACTTAAATATAGTTCAAAGATTATTTTGTGGTATCTTCAGGGCTTCAGGGCTGTGCTATCTTCCTGAGCTTATTAATATTATTATATTAACTGATGCCCTTGGAAACGGAAGTGTCTAATGGCTGTGGTGTGGCAGCTGGAACCATGAGGCTTAATTTTTATACTATCTCACATATAAACCTACAGTGAGCTTTTAGTGTCCCATCACCTCACGTCCCTGTGCATTTATTCATACATTAATGATCAGAGCAAAATGGGAATAAAAGGGTATATTGAAACTTAATTTATCAGAATCCATAAAACAATTTGGGACCTGAAGATGACAGCTTATACACTAAATGTATAAATAGTTAATATTTTTGTAACCACTACCAAGGACTGATTTCCCACTTTCTCTTCTATTGCATCTGTATTTCGGTGGTTTGCTGATGGTCCAGGGAGAAAATGTAAAAGCCTTTTCCAGTTGCTCTGGTTTCTGCTTTATCAGGCCTATTTTTGCTAGGGCCAAATTGCTGCATCAACTGTAACAGTGACCTTACATAAGAGAGATTGGTTTGCAAAACCCCCTGTGCACCCCCTGTGCACCTTGCTAGATGCTCCCACTGTGGATCCCACGGTGGATCACATTGGCACCAGAGCTGGGCTTTGGACTGTGCATGTTCAAGGATTCCTTTACTTGGGCTTGTTTAGAGCCTGGCACGAAGCGTCAGTTGAATAGAAACAAAACAGATAACATCCAGTTCAGCTGAAAATTTTGGGTCCTATTTCTAGTATATAGACTAGCCTTAGACATCTTATCTTCATCCCTTTCCTGCTGGTGCCATGATTGAATAGCTGCAGTCACAGCAATGGCAGTGCAGTGTCTCAGAGCAGCAAACACCCAAAGGCCACTGGTCACACTGGTATTAATGGTCCTCTATTTTGTGAAGTCAGGCAAAGCCAACAGTATATTCATGATTTTGAACTTATGAAAATCAAGACTAGGGTAATATTTAATAACTCTTTCCTCAGGCTAGTTCAACTGTGTGCTTACATGCACTTCATTTGGAACAACACGTCCTTCATCTACTTTGAAAATTTATAGCTACATTCAAGAACTGCAATTTATTGAAAAAGTGTGGCGATCCATAAATTGAATCCATTGAATTTTACAATGATAGAATGTTTGTCTTGAGACACAGCAAAGAGAGTACTTACTAACTTCTAGCCTGTAACCAGTTCTGTTTCTTTCTCTGTGAGTGCTTTTGACAGGTAAAATATTGAGCTGTAGTGATAAAATTTTGTCAATAAATGCATAATGTTTTACACAGGACAGACTTGTTTTTCTGTCTCTACCCATTGTATAAAGAGAATTCTTGTTTAAAAAGCCCTAACTCAGTATGTTTGAATAAAATAGCACAGAAAAATTATTTTTTTGGATTATTACATTGACATGCTGTATTTCTTAGTTATTTAAAGCTTGGTAACAAGATAGAAGATTCAAAAACACAAAGGCAAGCCTTGACAAGTAAAACAAATTCATTCCACTCTGCAAACATTTCAGAGCTCTGAAATGCCCACAGGAGCTCCTTTGTCTCCCATTTATTCAAGGACTCCCATATTTCTATATCATGCAGTAAATACCGTGGTAAATGAGATACCCTGAAGGTCAGAAAGAGCTGAGTTCCAGGTCTAAGCCTGACTAATGCAACCATGTAGATCAGACTAATTTTTTTTATTCTGGAAACACTATAGCCAAGTCTGTCAGCATTTCACAGGAAAAAAAAATGACAACATACTTTCACTGTGCTATGTTCCCTGTATCATTAGGTATACACTGCGACAGCTTTTTTTAAAATATATATTATTTTGTTAAATATATTCTGTCATTATATTCAGAGCTTTCTTCTTCTAGACAAATATCCAATAATGTCACAAATATCTTTAAGGGAGCATGATGTCAGGATTTACTTGATTTCCATTTCCTTATCTGATATTCTATGTCATTGGCAAGACTATCACTATTCCAGCTTCTTTCCACTATTGAAGTGCTCAGGCCTGAACCCTGCCAGCTGAGTTCTTATCTGATGATCAAGGCTTGAAGGTTTTTTTTGAATGTTAGTAATTTATCTCACTGGAGACAGAGCTTCCAAACTGTGAATCTTCCTATATGTTTGCGTCCTACAGAGGTAAGTTATCTCCAGCTTGGCTGACTGTCAAACTGAGAAAATATTTAGTAAGTTTGAGACAAAACTGCCCTTTCTCAGGATGTAAACTGATTTCCCTTGACTCTTACAGCTATTTGATCTTGTCATGTAACTGTTTTGCTCTTAGAGTTTCTACAGTGTAATTACATAAAGAAATTAGGAGATTTTTTATGATTTTTAAGAGGAAGCTGCTTTTTCATAAATTTTTTTTCCAGTTCAGTAAAACATATTTAGCATTGTATTCTTTTTTTTCGTCACCTGTCACTTCAGTTTCTACCTGAAGTGTACTGCTCTGTTGCAATGAGCTATTGCTTTATTTAATACATATATTTTTATTAATGTCTGCAAAATTAAGACACAAGATATATAGAAAAAATAATTTTAGGAGAAGTGCTAGAAAAATTAGTGCAGGTGAGGAAAAACTCACATAATGAAAATATTTGAATGGGAAAATTTCACAGATATATTTATCCCTGTATAGGAGTACCTGAGTGAAAACAAAAAAAAAAAAAACCAACACATGCCATGAAGTTGATTAATACTTCATTTCTCTCTTTCCTTGTTATCAAAAAAACCAGTAACAGTAACATTTATACAATGTTGTGTTTAGATCACTTCCTAAAGGTCAAACTTTTTTTCACACATGATTTAATTTATCTGGAGGTTGATTTGAACAAGAATGGGAGGTACAGACTTCTTTTTGGATCTGAATTAAAAAAAAACCCAACAAATGGCCAAATTAAATAGTTGTCGTAAAAAGCTAGAACAAAGAGTAAGACAGATAACAAGTAATTTTTACATCCCTTCAGATGACAGGAGCTCTGCTTTCATGCATTGTCAGATAGGCCCTAGGCAGACCTTCCCATGGTAGACCTGCTTGGGGAAGAAAATTCCTCCTTCCTTGTTATTAATCTATTACATGATTTTCCTACAATGAAACAAGTTTATCAATAATTTATACTGACAAAAAAATATACATAAGAACTTCTTGCTGCACTGTCACATAGACAAGGCCACAGAGACCATAATGCAGCTTCCAAGTGGATGATGGTTTCAAACTCTGTTCAAGTGAACTTCCTGACCTTGTCCTGCAGCCAAGGATTTGTGCAGCACAAGGGAGCCTGAGGGCCAGGCTGGACACAGCACAACGCTGTGAAATGTTCAGTTGTCAAACTGTCAGAATCACTACATCCCACCCCCTTCACCAGCATACAGTTTACCTTTCCAAAGATATTATCAATGCAGGTTATTTAAGTCACAGGGGATTTTCAAGCTCGAATGGACATGATTCAATAGATTATACCTGGCCTATTTAAATTCCCTCACTCCTTGAATACAAGGCCTGCTACAAGGCTCCCAGTAGTCTGGTGCAGTCTGATCTTTGCCTATTATATTGTATATTGAAAAAAAAATACATAGGTTTTACTATACTTTTATGCGTTACAGGACAAAAGCCAAATTCTTGCTATAGATTTACTGTAAATAGACTGGATGCTATGACTAATAAGAGCTGATTTATGATTCTAAGGTCAGAGACAGTTGCTTGGCAACTTCTGACTAAAACTAGTGAAAAAATAAACCTGGAGAGCAATAATTAAAAATTACTCAACACCTTAAAAGGGATATCACAAGTTTACATTCAAACATAAATCTGAAATTAAAATATTTACTGCATTGACTTCTTTCCACTAAATTTTGTTCATGCTCTGTTATTTCATTTTACTTTGCCCTTCTTCTAGCCAGTCACTTCCAGTCCTAATGCAAATTATCTGCTGAAGATAACAGAATAACAATCACTGTGTCTGGGAAAGACATCTGGATCCCTATTCCAGGCCCTAGGCTTTGTAAAATCAAAATGCTCAAAAAAGCTTAAAAGCAGGGGGGAATGTCACAGACAGTATTAGCAGTTATATGTCTTCTGAAATATTATTTCAAAGATATCCAGCAGTGTGTTAATTGTTTTCCTTGGCAAATCTGTAATTCTATTTTTTCTGTGTATTAAATATCAAAGTGTAAATGCAGAATTATAAGCCATTCTGTTCTGAATCTTCAGTTATTTCTTGAACTAGATATATCCAATGGGCATATCTAGCATTTTTACTCAAAACCCCATAGATTACTACATATAGGAAAGGGAACTACTGGAATTAAAGTAAATGCTGCATATGTTAACTGAAATTCCAGTATTATAAAGCTGTTACTGATATCCTGACAGGAATTCTCAATGATGAGTACTTGATGAAGCTGGGTACTTTTCCTTCTAAAAATAAGAAAAGTGTGCATATGTAAGGAATGGAGAATATTCTTGAGAGCTTGGTGAACAAAAGTCAACTGACATTTCAGTCCCTAAAATTTAAAAAAATATCTAAGGAATGTCAGGTACGTAGAGCACATTGTGGGTTTTGCACTGTGATAATTTCAATTTTCCAATATGTTAGTCTATCTTTTAAGTGTTTGTATATGCTTCAATGATCCACTATGTATCATCCAATACAATTATAAAATATATAGAAATTAATAAAGGAAAAGGAAAAAGAAAAAAATAGGAAAATAGATAAGATTAGGAAGAAGTAATAAGAGATTACTTTGGACAAATAAATATAAAGAAGATTAAATCAACAAGAGACAGGAAGCAGTAGATGCAAAACATCAAGATATACAGAGGTTTCAGATACATTTGATTGATTTTTAATCAATCAACTTTCTCCTCCCAAGTCTAGGGAAGGTTTGTGACACCAGAAGAGAAGCAAATTATGTCCAAAGACAGCTGTAATCCTGTGACTTCTTTTATGCCTGTAAACTAAGTAGTGCTATGATACTTTTTTTTCCTGAAGCCAACTGGCATAGTCTTGTGTAGGTTTATCCTATAAAATTCCCTTATTCCCCAGAAGAGGATAGTCTTTTGAGGAATAGTCACTAGCTCAAGCTAACCTCTGTATGATGCCTCAGTTTTGGGGGCAAAATACTTAATCCACACGATAGCAAGATAGCCAGCTGAGCTGTAGACCTTGAATGTTTTGTCTAGATGTAGCTCTTATTTTTAATCTATAAATCCCCTGCAAAATGCACTTTACCATTACTTGAACCTTATTTATATTGTGGCTGATTTTTATTTCAGAGCAATTTCTTTAATTTCTTCCTTGCTACAATGCTCCTGAAAAGTTGCTTGGCAGCTGAAATTAGCCATTTACTAGTATGAAATTTGGTGTCCTAAAATTCAGACTTATGACTTAGTTTTCTACTTTTATTGACATATGCTAAAAAAAAACAAATAAGAGGGAAACCATGAAAAATAATGTGAACTATGACAATAGTAATAACAAATCTGTAGTGAAAAAGGAGTGGCAAAGGGCTAAATGACTTAAAAATACCAAGCTATTTAAACATAGATAATATTTTAGCAAAGGCAGATCCTGACATACACATAACTTACTGTGTGCTTCTTTCCTATCTGTAGTTCCCACACACATAGTTTCTCTAGAAATGTTGCCTTGTCTTGGATTTTTGTTGTTGTTTTGAGGTCATCAAAAAATATATACTCAGACTTCATACATAAAGAGTTATCAATATCAGAAACAGATGCAGAACAAAAGGTTATTCAGGTCCAGCACACAGCTTTCAGCAAGATTACTTTTACTCTTGGTGTGTTTTGATATTTGTCTTCAGATATTGATCAGACTTTTTCTCTAACTGTAAACACATCACTAAAATTGAAACCACCAATATGCTTAGTTTCTCATGTTACTCAAGCTACTAAAAATATAGAAAACCACAGTAATCCACAATTATAATTTTTCTTGCTTTTATTATTGATATGTGTATATGAGTATGAAGCTATTTACAAAAAATAAATTCATTATTTAATTCCTTGTGTACTGAAACATTTGGGAACACATTCCTGAATTTTGTACGAGTTCTGTATTTTCCATACACAGGCTGGGATCCCAGATAAAAATCATCTCCCTGAGCAGCCCACTGAGTGAACCTCTGGTAGTTAAAAGTTCCAGCCAGGCTGATTTTGAGCAGCAGGATTTGACCTGATGTTGGGCAGGTAGGAAAACCATCAGATGCTGTTTTAGCAGCACATCTTTCTCAGCTTCATAATCTTGAAAGTGGTAAGGAAAACTAGAGCCAGGGCAAGAGGGTCCATCTTTCCTACCAAGATCTCAATATTAACACACAAACATACACATATTATACTAAAAGTATTCTGAAAATCGTGGAACTTTCAAAATGAGACATTTTAAAAGAAGGAGGGGGAAGGTTTTAAAGGAGTATAACAAAAATGAAGAATCTTCTGAACTTGTATAACAAAGGATCAAAGGAAAAGGTTTTTAGAAAATAGAAATACTTTTGCTGTCATGCAGGCTTCAAAATTCCATTTCCATTCTATCAGAAGAAAGTGAGCCTGGACTGAGATTTTGGAGCACAGTGGGGAAGCTATGCATTGTTTGTGCAATAACTCCTGCAATGTGTATGTAAACTTGATCAGCCTATCTCCCTGACTTGTTCTGTGCATGTTTCACAGTTCTATGTCAATTTCTCTAATGGGATCTCCTTTCTTCTCCTTCCTCTTTCTCCTCTGCATTAAAGCAGAATAATTGCATCTATTATAGGAATAATATTAAGACATCCATAGGTTTGGTTTAATCACTTAATAAGGGTCTTTCTAAGCCTTAAAAGGTAACTGAGACACAAGGGTGTCCTACAAATCTCAATGCTGTGCATGCAGCCCTGCCCACTGCCAGAATGGATCCCAGAAGCAAGTATTTTTTACCTTTTCAGCTTTTCTTCACCAAAGCATTTAATATCTTGGAGTAATGTTAATTTCATTGTGGACCATATACACATTCAATTCAAGCTCTACTATATAAATGAGATGAAAGCAGAATATTAGCTATTAGGTGTTTTCAAAGTTATAATTAGAGTTATAATTTATAACAAGGTTATAAATTAGAGGATTTCTTGTAATATTGTTATTGGACTAAAGGTATGTTTGATATTATGCTAAGGTTTTAACATGTTTTAAATAATGATGATAAATTTAATAATTTGTTCAAAAGAATGAAGGAAACAAAAAATGGGGGTTTATAATGGAAATTTTAAAAGGCCATTTATCAACACCTTAGTGCTAAATTCAAATAACTTGAAATAATTTTACAGTGTATTGAAATACTTATTTAATGAATTTTTAAATTCAAGAAAAAAAAATTCATTTCCTTCAGAGCAGGGCTTTTGTGCAGTCTCAAAGAATTACATTGTCCTTATCTAGAAGCCCATTTCCTCAGTGGCCAACTTGAATATTTGTCAATTACTTCACCCAGTAAATGTTAACCTTTGATGGACCACACCCTTAAAAAGTCACTTTTTTCCTTCATATTCTTTTTCTGTACAGATTCAAATGTACATAAATATAAAATTTTGAATAAACTATTTTTATGTGTGTTTTTTAAAATTAATACATATTATTAATTTTCTATTGAAGTTAGTACATTAAAACAACAAAACACATTAGGAGGTATGTGGTTTTTCTTCTATAACAAAATCCCAGAGGTTTTTTGAAGCTAAAAGCACAGCTGTTATGTGAGGATAGGAAAAAGGAGAAACCCAACAGTTTCTCAACATTCATTTTCTACCTAAGGATTCCAACATGAAGGAAATGGGACAATATGCTTTATTTCTGAGTTCTGTACATAATAAATTAAAATATTTAAAATATCTATTGATTATTGGTCTAGGATGAGCTGCAAAATTTGTGTGCATTTATCTGAGAAACATGAAATGTAATTTTCACCTTAAACAGTTGAAGAAGTTGATTTTATGCCACCCTTAACATGCAGAAAAAAATCAAAAGACCAAGACCACACATAGTATTTTTTTCAGTTTTAGCTTTGTAGCTCTAAAAATGATTCACATAGTAAAGCTGTTGTCATTTTTTTACGCTAATATTCACTGTGTTATTAATCTTGCTTCTCAAATGTCTGTGTGCTCAGTTACTGAGAAAAATTCCCTCAATTCTTTGAGATGCAATATCTATTCAAATTCAGATTAACTCACATTAACATTACTATTATTCTATGACAAGCATGGTTTTTCAGTGTTTTTCTGTGCAAGGAAAAACCTTTCTCCCAATTCCCTATTCAGTGATTAAGATTTGCTATTAATATAGCTAAAACCAGAGTTTGACATTATATATTTGTGACACTGAATATGAGAAATTCACACAATGGGATAGCTCCTTATCCTTTCCTCTCTGCCTCTGAACAAGCTGACTCATAAGGGTTGTTCTTTGGGACATTTCATCTCTACAAGGTGCCCTAAAAATATTGCTCTTTAACATTCACCCTTGCATTCTTACTCCGTTATCTGGACTGATTCATTAAGATGTGAATGAAACTAGTGATACACTGGGTCAAATATAGGAGAAAAGTGGCATTTTTCATTATGGACCAACAATAGCCACTTCTGGGCCTGGGATCAGAACAGTGTAATCTACTGCTTTCCGAGTCTGTAAAAGCTTAAAGGATGTCACATATTGCTCATGGTGCTCATCATTTGAGGTAGCGGGAATTATCTCAATGCATGGCAAAAGCTGTCATAAAAAGTTTTTAAGTTACACTGGTCAAAATTTTACAAGTTTCAGGCCTGAGAGAAGATAGATCCACACTTGTGATAACCCTCCCCTGTACAAATTAATCAATTAAGTAGGAGTGGGATTAGTTTTAGAAATCTCATTTGCTTCCTTGTTGTTTCTGTCAAGACCTCCTTCTTCTGGAGGATGGGAATGGGCTGTAAGTAATACAGTATAGTTTACAGAAAAATATCACTGTGAAACTAATTCAGCACTAATCCTCCCATCAGGAGCCTTATTTCAGAGACCTGGGTTGCACTTTCAGACTGCTTCTTGCATAGCAGATGAAGATCTTTAAAAGTTATTAGGGACTCAGTTCTTTTTCATGATGGGCTGTGAATTCCTGAAAATTCACTGCCTTGCTGTGTCAGGCTCACATGGAACATATGAAACTACAGAATTGAAATTGTCCTTTTGTAGTTTTAGATTCAGGTTTTTATTTTTGGGGTGGTGTTTTTTTGTTGTTTTTTTTTTTTTTTTTTTTGGTTGGTTGGTTGGTTGGTTGGCTTTTTCGTTTGCGTTTTGTTGGCTTTGTTTTGTCTTGGGATTTTGCTTGTTTGTTTGATTTAGTTTGGTTTGTGTTATTTGGAGAGCAATACACATATATGCAGATCTATGACAAAAACCACAGCACAGCTCCTAGATGCTGCTGGGGAAAAACACAATGCATTTTGGAAATTGTGTATTGCTAGTATTGTAAAAAAGTATTGCTTTTGGAATAAAAAGTGAGGGACTCAGGAATTCTTAACTTCTATTTCTTATTCCACATTGTCATATATATAATTTTCTTTCATATAAATAACAAAAATTAGTCCAGTGAAACACTCTATTCTGAAAAATAATAGGCACAAGTTTAATGAGCTGACTGCCAGAGGGCTGCATTACCGTGGTCTTCAAAAAAGAAAAGATACAATAATTACAGTGAAGAAGACCTGGATAGCTAATAAAAGACTTGATGTGATAATTACTGTTCCTATATCTGTGTTAGAAAAAGACTGTCCTTTCTCTGCAGCTTTTAGGTATAATGATATTGTGACATGATGTGCCATTTCTATGATATTTTCCTAATCTAAAAGGTACACTGGAGACAGTTTAATTGCAAGCGCCACAAAACACACATTTTGGGCAACATGAAGGAGGGACTGAAGGCTGTTTATTCATGTTTTTAAACTGAATGTTAAACAGCTCTCTTGGTTACATCATTGTTTCATTGCAGGGGATAATGTCTTTTTGGGAACTCAGTAAGACCAGCTGGGGTTCTCCTCCAGAGAATATTTTATGGAGTGATGGTACAGTGAAATGGATGCACGTTTCATACTTGAAGAAAGTTTCACCACATAGTCAAAGTGGCATAGGATTAACATGCAATGTCCATTTATACCAGAGTTGATTCAAATTAATCTGACATCTGCCTTCTAAGACAATTATCAAAATTAACAAAAAAAGAAGCATTTAACACAGAGTCTCTGAATAGAAGTAGTCATTTTCTTTAAGAGAGTTCTCTATAGAGTGATGAAGGAGATCATGTCCATGTTTAAGGAGAACAGAGGCAGGAGGATATCTGAGCCAAACTCACAAATGGGATTATCTCACAGATTGCTTTGTTTATCACTACAGTCACTTCCCTTCTTACTTAAAACCTGCGTGAGACGGTTTCCCAACCTACAGTTTATTCTCTGACTTTGATGGTAAACTAACTCTTGTGGATGAGAACATCAGTGAAGGGTGGTAACCACCTTTTGCATGATAACTTGCTGTTTGTAGGGCTGGCACAGGAGGTAGGTTCTGCTCAAGAGCTCATTTATGCCATCTACATTAATATCTATGTAGTCAGGAACAGTAGGCTCCTGAGCCTTTGACTTCTCCTCTTCCAGCTACCTCACTATACTTTGCTTTTTTGTTTTTGTAGGGTTTTTTTTTTTCTTGTTAATTTCTTTTTTTTTCCTCTTCCCTCTCCTTGGGACATCTGAAGGCAGCATGCCTTGGAATTCAAAACAGCAAGGTGTAAGGAACTAAACATTGAGAAAAATTTTGATGCTATACATGAAACTAGGAGGGAAGCAGCTGGGACTTGGAATAACTCTTACTCCAAACTATTGTAACACCTAGTTTCTACTGAAGGTTAGTTCTACCCTACTTTCTTTGCTGCTGTCTTTGTATGAAGGAAAATAGAGTGTTGTGATTGAATATGATATGAATTTCAGTGTATAAAATATCACTTCAGTCGTTCCAGAAAACAGATACTTTCTTCTTAGTAAGAAAAGAGAATGGTCATTGTAGGTAAATGGTTTCTTTACCATTCCAGTCAAACACTGAGTCTGTTTCAATTCTATCCAGTGAGTGATTTCCTGTACCCAGGTAGATGTTGGCTCTAGCTGAGTCTGCCCAGCAGCCAGGACTGTGCCAAAGACAACTGTGTATATTGAGTTGAATGCACAGAATCATTTCTCAGGTTAGGAAGTAGCAGAAAGTTGCTAAGAGAGTATTTTGACCCTGTTTATGGAGAAATAGTTAAAGAACGGCTTTGGTATGAAGGCCTGGAATTGAGACTATGGGTTATGACAATCCTCCTGGGAATTAGCTAATTTTGCTTCCAGAAATAATTTGATCACCTTCAATTCAAGCGAGAGTAGGTGCAGCTATAAGGTGCATAATTATTTATTTATTTTAAATCTCTCTCTGTTTCTTTAACTTCTAATTTGAGCATAAAAAGATCATTTTGCTTTTATGGTGGAGTTTTTCTTGGAACAAAAAATTATTTCAAATTGTCTTCATTTCCTTAGGGATACAATCTCTGAGGCAAGGATGAATTCCTTAAGGAATTATGTCTCTCTCAGAACTAAACACTCAACAGAAATAGGGAGCCTTCAGTGGAGATATCAGCCCTGGGACCTGCAGAGATCCTTCTAGGGTAAGTAACATTGCTAGAAAGAGAATTCTCCCAACAGTAGATATTTTATTCAGATACACTGAGGAAGTGTAAGACCTGAAAGTTTTCGTCAGAACTGTGATATTCTTTTTATTAACTTGGACCTTACTTCACAAATATAGTGTACAAGCTGCATATCAGGATTTTTGGCATGTATTTTCTTGTATTAAGGTGATTTTGTGTTTGAATTGTTCCCTTTGTATTGTTTATAATTTGCATATTTTGCTTTCATTTTAAAAAATCCCTTTTACATGGAATAGAATTATTTACATTACTTAATTTCACCTGATTTTTTTCTCTTATTTTCTAGAATATTATCATGATCCAAAATTAATTTTATTGTTTATTTCACAGTTTTTGTCCAGAATAAAGTGTGTTAGTTAATGTTTGCACTATCTGCTTATCAAAGTCAGTACAATTGTAATGGATTTCTATGGCACTATGCCAGTTTACACAGGCTGAGGATCTAGCCCCTTTTTTACTATGTTCTTGCTGACAGTGTTTAAGATTTGAAACAAAATACTGATCCTATCACAGCTAGGAAAGCCTCTGGACAGCAATTCCAGAAATATGCCAATCTCCACGTAGTCATATAAAATCACTTCTATGAGTTAATTTTCTTCACAGTAGCTGGTATGGACATGTGTTTAGGATTTGTGACAAAACCAGTGCTGATAACACAGGGGTGTTTTAGCTGTTGCTGAGCAGAGCTTACCCAGAGTCAAGGCCTTTTCCACCTCTCACCCACCCCACCAGTGAGGAGGCTGGGGGTGCCCAGGGAGTTCTGAGGGGACACAGCCAGGACAGCTGATCCCAGCTGACCACAGGGATGTCCCAGACCATGTGGTGCTGTGCTCAGCACATAGAGCCAAGGGAAGGAGAAGGGAGAGGGGGATATTTGGAGGGATGGTGTTTGTCTGCTCCAGTCACCATTAGCTGTGATGGAGCTCTGCTTTCCTGGGGATGGCTGAACACCTGCCTGCCCATGGGAAGTGGTGAATGAATCCCTTGTGTTGCTTTGCTTGCATGCACAGCTTCTGCTTTACCTGTTA
>NW_005054411.1:998238-1029268 GCF_000277835.1 Geospiza fortis
TTGTCTTTGCATCTTCCAACTTGATAAATGCTAGAAAACAGGAAAGGTTCAGATTTGGCTTCCTTGTATTTAATTTTATCAGAGAAAGTATTGGTAGAACAAGCTCCTGGAAAATTTGAACAGAAGACACCTTGAACATCAGTATTGTATTGATCATTGTCATGCATGCAAATAACATGACTCCTACTATTACTGTTATGCTCTATATTTCTTTAATGTATGATAGCAAGGTATTATGTTTTTGAAGATGGAACAGAGCTTTAAAGGTTGTAACTACACCTGCACTTTATCAAAATACAGAAATACTCAAATAACTATTTAAATTCTGTGCTCTTTCTTTAAAAAATGGAATATAATTTGTGCTTGAAAGTTCTTTTTTGTATTTTTTGTGTCCTTGTGCATGTTAAAATGGCAACAATAAACACAAAACACATAAACATGTAAACTGTCAGTGGATATTGAAAGGTAGATAACTGGTAAAAATGAAAAGAAGACAAAATTTAAAAAATAAGCAACAAAGTCACAAGATTGCAAGTTGAATTGCTTTGATTTTTTGTATATGACATTAAAAATATTTTGATTGTTATTATTGTACATCTATGACTGTCATTCCCATTAAAAATCTAGAGAAAACAGGGCAATCAATAAAGCTATTTTGTGTGATTGTACTATGCTTAGATTTTGTACTTTTTGTGGTTTTCAGTGTAAAGAAAATACATGGCCAGACACTATTTGAATAGTGTTGATCTCATTAACACAAAGAAAAGTCATGAATTTACTCTTCCCAGATTAAAATGGACAGTATAATTTAAATTAGCTAATGAAAGCTTTCTTCTGATGTCCTTCCAGTAACTTCAGAATGTATACTTTAGATTAGATACTTGTTTCCAGAATAGATAAGGTGAAAAAAAAATATTAGCCACCAAAAACCTCATTTAGCACGTTTATACTTTTATATTTAAATTACACTCATCTAAGGATTTCACTATGTGAGAAAACAGGTGGGGGGAAAAAAACAATGAACAGTGAAAGCTTGAGAATGACAACATCTTTCTATTTGCATTATTCACAATTTGTTTGGCACATACATACCCATGGCCCCTATTAATATCTGAACCACTTTGGTGTCCTGGTGAGGATGGAGAAATATATGAGGCCCATGGAACAGACTCTAGAGGAATCTCAAAATCATGAATGACTTGTACTTATTTCACCTAGCTGCCACCCACTTATCTCCATCTCTTTACCAGTATTTCTATAACACATCATTGACACTGGAAGTAGCTTTAGACACTAAAGAACACACATGAAACTTTTCCTTGATATTCAAAATACTAAATTTATTACAAAAAGCGACATTTTAAAAATTTATGAAAGAGTAAAACATACTGGTGTGAACAACAAAATAAATATATTTCTGATGGTTTTGCAATTTGAGAATAGATTCTTTCTCGTATAGCAAAATCGCTGAGTAATGCCATACTTGCATCTGGTGTGTTGATGGGTTTTGTGTGCTATGTCTAATAAGAACCAGAAATACGAGTGGGTCACAGGTAATTTATCTTGATTTTCTCTTGACTTTCATCAGCATTTGTTTTCACATAGTTTGTGTTACCATGCAGTGTCTTTGGGATAACAGCCCTGTGGGAATGCATAAATAACATTGCTTATGGACTACATAACAGTAGGTTTGAAATAAGTAAATGGATTTCATTGCTAAATGGAATCCTGCTAAAATTGCTTTGACTGTATCAGGGCTTAGTGTTCACAGCTATTGACCTTCATGCAATCATTCACTATGGCTGAATATTGATTTTAGAGACACCTACCTTCAAAAAAACTTCAGTGAAAATGAACACAGTTTAATATAACATCAAGGTGGGAAACTAAAGTACAAAAAAAAAACAACTTCATATATTAGTTGTGGGTATGGCCGCATAATCAGGGGGCAGAAAACCAGGGTCAATGCAGCTGCATCTATATAGTGTTTTATCTAAGGCACAACACCCACTGCATTGTTCCAGACTTTTATGTAGTCTGACCTCTTCATGCCCCTTTGCTCATACTGCCCATCCAGCTGCATGGATGTTGCTGTGGAGCAAACCTCCAAGCATATCCTGACACAAGCTGGTTCACTCAGAAATCACATCTCCAAAAATCACACTTCAGTATTGTAAAGAAATATCAAATCTAGGATGCAGTAGTCCTTGAAAATTTTCCAGAAAGTTTACTACTCCTACTGAACTTCATAATTGACAGGAGGGCTTCAGACCAAAACCCCCAAGAGATTAAAAATAGAAAATGCACCTGTATTGAATGAGGGACAAAAATTATTAAAAGAAGATGGTAGTGAAGTCTTTACACCATGACACATTCTAAACTTAACTATAACTTAACTATAGCTCTATATGACTATAACTTAATTAAAGCATCATCACAACTTCTTCTGAGCATTGAAAAATGTGCTTTTTAGAAAAGAGGCTAAAAGTAGATGCATCATCAGAAGAAAGAGATTTTTTTAATGTGAGGTGCAATTTTAGACATCTTCACAAACTAGTTCCATTTTATTATCTCATGGTCTAATTATGTTCTCCTTTCTCTTAAGTAGCTGTCTTTGTACTGCAATTACTGTAGATGTCCTGCCAGTATATATTATTCTGCAAGACTTTATTTTGAATTAGAGAAAATCTGAATCTCAAAAATTCTTCTCTAGAAAAATGATTGTACTGTATGGTAAGAAGTGGAGGAGAAAAAAGAGGACAAATAAAATGTCACGGCCTGATCTTTGTTTATGAGAACATTTTCCCATCAGCTTTCTCTGGAAAAAAGGATTTTCATTTCGTCTTAAAAATCAGTCAAACAACATTGCTTAGCACATATTCTTCCCTGTCAAACATTTCACTGATGCTTCATTCTGTAGACAGCTTAATAAAAGATATTTCACTCTTAGCATGTTACTGAAGTTGTGTGTCATTTTCTTTCCATTTCAGATGACATTTGTGGAAGCAAGAGTCTCACATACCTTTTATGTATATAACTATTCAAGCTGTTAACTCCTTTCTTTCCACATGCTTTACAGGACAAAGAAAAAGGAAATTGTGAACAGTGCTTTCTCTTGTGAAGATCATTTGTGATAATGGGATAGGGCTTAACAGTTAGTAATATTTAAAACATATGCAAGTTCCATCTTTTCCTCCCCTTTTTGGATGATTTCTCTGAGGATTTCTCCAATACATGGAAGGAATTTATTACAAGAGTTGACATGCTTCTTTACATAGGATTTTTTTCCATACCAAATAAGAAGCAAACTCTACACATATTTTATATGTAATTTTGATAATCTGTATATTTCCATTCACTTTTTAAAAATAATGATATGAAGCTCATGGTATAAGTGGTGTGGTTCAGAAGCTCAGAGGAAGATGCCTGATTAAGGTTATCCAAGGAAAGGCCTTTTCACTGCAAAGGGGGCATTAAAGGGGGAAGCAAAAAAAACCTTTTAGATAGCAACATCCCTAATAGATGAGGGATAATAGTGGTTAAGCTAAAGACAGATTGGCTTACAGTTACAAGCTGAGGAGCCATCAAGAGACTCCAGGTACAGCTCTGGAGGTGATCAGCCGGACTTTGTAATTGATAAGAAGGGGGAAACAAGAAGAGGATGAGGAATTAGGATATCCAAGGTGTGAGCTCCCTGTCATCAAGTGGAGGCAGCAAAGTCTCGGTGCTAAAGACTGCAGTAGGTGGGGGTCTTGATCCAGCCACTGGGTTTGGAATGGGATTTGCTCCCAGTGTCATTTGCTGGAGGAACTGGGGTACAGTGCGGTGGGTGAGGGGCTCTGCACTGGCAGCTGGAGACAGACCATTGGTCTCAGCCCATGGGCCAGATGCTGGTCGTGTAAGTTTCTGTATCTTCTCCAAACCTGACGTGAACCTGAGTGCGTTTGGTTGACTCAAAAACCTCAAGCTGGACCAGGGACAAGTAGGATGCCCTGGGTTTGCAGGGGTACCAGGCAGGCTGGCACTGGAGGGAGATCTGTGATTATGGAAGACTGTGCGTTAGCTGGCCAGCGAGTAGGGACCCATGGGGCAGGTAAGAGACACAGGATCTGCGCAGGCAAGGTGGACAGGTAGAAGGGACATGCCATGCTTGGAGGACCCATGACCATGTTTGTGAATCTAGAAAATGTTGCAAGGCTGCCTTCACTAGTGACCTTCAGTCCAGAGCAGCTGAAGAGGAGGAGTTGCTGTCTGTACTGATGTTTCATCAGTCCTGCATGTGGATGCAGTTAAATGTAGCACCCTTTCTGTGGCTGGCTGTGTTGCACACGCTGTCATTGTCTTCTCTGCATCTGTGCATCTGTGCATCTGTGTGTGTGTGTGTGTGTGTGTCTGAGAAATGCTCTCAGCAAACCAGTTGAACCTTTAAACAGAAAAGGGCTGATCAGTCTGGCATAGAGATTCCAGGTGCCTCCAGAAGGGCTTCAGTGGCCAAGAAGGAGAAGAACCCAACCCTAGAATTACTGGAAGAAGCAGCCCTCAGCACTAAATACTGATGTGCTGTCAAAGGATGCTTCTATTTTTTGCCTTCTGACAGCAAAAGGTGTCATGGTTAGCTGTCTTTAGAATATAATTATATGTTTGATTTTTTTTTATACAATTCCTGGAAATTTTTTATTGTTTTGAGTACTTAGTATATTCTTGGGTTTTCATCTTAGTTCTTCTGAAGTTTTTTTATCCATTCATTCCTACAATACAAAAAGATGATCTTTGGTATAATTTAGAAACTTTACCCCTTTTCCCCCTCATGATCTTCCCTCTCTCCATTTTGGACTCCTACTTTAAGCACAAATAATATTCATTAATGATCTCTTCTCTTCCTAAGTTTTTAGCAGTTAATTAAGAAGGGTTTCTTCCTTGACAGATATTTGCAAATATCCCAGATATTTGAGAAAATATGGATTACTACAATCATTTGTATTATCTTATTTTTTCCTTTCTCTTTTCCCTGGAATCCTTAGAGAAATAATGTAAAAGGGGGGAGGCGGTTTGCAGTGCAGCTCCTGTAAGCACATGGTGTAGACCTCCATGTAGACTTAAAAGCCTGCAGCTCATGTGTCTTGAATGAGCTAAATGCAGCTCCCTGTGAAACAATGATGATGGAGATATTAACTGAAGAAGAATTTACAAAGATTGCCTCCTTTCAAGTTTTCATCATGAGAGAGAATGACTTGGACCAATTACAATAGCATTTTAATGGCAATCTAATTCTCTGTGTTTCAAGCAATTGTCAAAACCAAAAACACTTAAAAAGCTGAAAGAAGATGAAAATTGTTAGTTGCCCTGTATAACAAGCTAGACAGCAGTTGCTTTAAAAAATATTCCCTAAAAATGTTGCTTGCAAAAAATTTATACTTTTATCTATAAATTACTGGGTATAACATATTTGTCAATGGAATGGACAATTTGTTTAAATGGAAAATGAGTCACTCTAAATTACACATATACAACAATTCTTTATATGCATAAAAAAATATTCAGATACATGAAATAGCAAGAACCAGTTGGTAAAATTAAAATGCATAAAATATGGAATGAACATGGAAGAAAGCAATAGTTTTGGATTTACAAGACTTCTTAAATGGGAAATAAAAAAGGGTATGTAAATATATGAAAAAAATATTCAGTAACACTGACAAAGTCCCTGGGTTTTATAGAATTTACTCTTTAAAGCCTTGGAGAAGTCAGATTGCTTTTTTAAAAAAGGAATCTATTCTACTCCTATGATAAAATCCAAAAGGATACTGAGAAACTGAATCAAAACACAGAAGTATGATTTTTATTTCTGGCTTGATTTGTTGGGGTTTTTTTTCCAGATTCCATACCACTTCCTTACAAATTTAATGTTTTACAATGAAAATACTGTGTTGAAAAATAGACTTGAACCACAACTTTTGTATTTTTATATGTGGCTGTGGTATTTCCAATGTTACCTGCTTTATTTGATTTCATGAGTGTCATTTTCCATTGTTATTATTTGTTTATGTGTCAGTAGTGTTCAGAGGTTTCAATCCCTATCAAAATCCCTCAGTGCCAAGGATATTGCAGTACAGGCTATTCTCTGGTGAACTTAAAATTGGAATAGTCAGAAGGCAGGATAGAGAGTGGATTCATTCACAAAGATCTGAATCTGAACATAGGTGGGTTCTGTTATCATGTCAGTACTGGCAGCTTGGATTCCACCACCATGTCTAAGTGCATGCTCTCCCTGTGCTCATCCAGGGATTGAGTCCTGGTCCCCAGGCCAAGTAATGCAGCATGGCCTGGGCCCACTCTGCCACAAGTGGAGCATGGATTAGAAATACAAGGCACTCATCGGAAATCTTTTCTAGCTTCCAGGTGGTGCTCTGTGGCTCTTTGGACATACAAAATAATAGTTATTTTGCGCACACACACAAAATAACTGTTATTGTGAGGTTTCTCTAGTCCAAAGTGTTGTAATAATACATTTTGAGTCTGCTGACCCCAAGTTACAGAAAGGGTTGCCTGAATTCCTACCAGCGAGACTCTTGTTATGATCGAAAGGACCCGACTGTGAATGCCAAGGAAGAATTAAGTTTTGGTCTAATTCTTAACAATCTAATAAAATAATTATTTTTAGACCAGTTATCATTATATTAACACATATCTTATACAGGCAAGTTGATATATCTACTCAAAATTTCTAGAATTCATCAATGGTTTCAGGCTGTGAGGGAGGGCTACGGCTGTCTTTGGCATTCATGTACTTCATGGATATAGGGATGAGGATAATGTTGTGTTGACAATTTCTTTCTAATCCCTCCGGGATCTGCCCTGCATGACATTTATTGTCATGCTTTACTTACTGACCTGCAAGTGCACAGTACCTCAAAATTCTCATCCACATTTACCGTATGCAATGTTTTGCACCTGTTCTTCATTCTCTGTTACATCCAGGACTGGTTTTACTCAGCTTCCGGTGCTGCACTTTTTGTGACTGGTTAATTGAGCATTGGTGAGTAGTTCACAGCCCAGGAGCCACCTGATTTCAGTGGAATTACATATTTTTTCTCTGTATTTATTGTACACATTTGGCTGTATTCAATTTTTCTCCTGTAATAGACTACCTTTGAAATACTTATCAGAGAATGTTGAAGGTTGCAGGAGCATTTAAATTACTTAAACCATTTCCTCTTCAGTAGCCTTGATTTTTGAGTGAAGCCCATCTCAAAATTAGAAGTGTTCAATGGCAACCTATAAACTACATTAAGCTCTATTAACTCATTGGAGCAACCTATTTTGGCAGATGTGCTCATCCAGAAAATAGAGAACATAAAATTCAATGGCTTTTTCCCACAGCATCAGACAAATTTAAGCCACTCATAACATCAATTTACGGAGAAGTGGCAGACTTATAAATTACTTGAGCTTTATAGGCAATATGAAGCAAACATATGGTGTAAGGTATTTGGAAAGGCATTTATGAGTCCTGTAAAAATGCTGTAATAAAGTTCTAAACAGTTATGCCAGGGTACTTTTTCAATGCTGGTATGTGTTCCTAACTCTTGGGTCATCTTTCAAACACAATTCAATAGTATCAATGTATTTCTAACTTTTGTGCAGTCTTTACTTTTAATTTAGATGATACTTACTGATATTTTTTTCCTTTTTAATTTTAAAAATTATTTCAAGATGACTCCGTTACTAGTCATAGAAAACAAGAAAATCATATTCTTGAAAATCCATTAATCGAATATGTAAAATGCTTTATATTTTTTAGGCTGTTTGCTGTGCAATGAGGCAAAATAATCATTAGTGAACACCCAGAAGAGTAAATACTTCAATGCAAATAATTCTCTGCAAAGTCCATCAATCCTTTCTATTTTGGTGTTAGATCTTTCCCTCTAACCAGTGGCATGGTAGTCTGTTGACCTGTTCTAGCTCTGCAGAGCTGCTGCTCATCCTTCACTGTGGCCATAGCTTCCCTATATCACCTTCAGTACCACTCAGGAAGGCACCTGAGTTTTTCAGAGCTGACATGGAAGCTCCTTGCTTCAGGAAAATACAGTAATGACAGTCACAATACTATGTATGAGACAACAAACAATTCAGAGGGTTTTAAGTGTCATCTCCAATTCGAATCAACAGAGTCTTCCTTAGCCCTGAATTAGCCTCCAACATTTCTCACTAAGTGACAGATTAAGGGAGGATTCTTGGTGTTGGTGTGTGCTAAAGGATACATGTTTTTCAGTACCCTCTCACCTAAATATAGCAACTAATGATAGTACATTCCTAAATATCAACTCTTAAAATTTTATCTTTATATAGCCTTTAAAAACAACACAGAACGTATTGAAGATAATGTTTTTTTCTGAAGCCCATTACTACAACAGAGCTACAGAATACTTTTCTGAATTCCTTAATTTAACAAAGAAAGCTGTTGAAAAAAACATTGCATAAATAGGCAATTTTAATTTTCACTGACTGAAATATGTATTTCATTTAGAAATGTTATCCAGCTAGGTGTTTAATTCTCTCCTTGTACTGCCCTTCAGGTTGATACAAGAGTCTCTGGGGATGTACTTCAATTTACTGAACCAGCCTGACTTCTTTAGAGTTAGTTCACTAGTAGTTTGTTGTCATTTTACTTCATTTATTTCAGAATTAGGCAACTAAATTTTCGACGATATGGTTTTATTTATGAAAACTGGTGATCTGTACCCAAATCCAAGACAATGGAGATATATGGATTGTTAAAGGTATCCACAAAATCATACCAGAAGTTCTCCTGGTTTTACTCTGTTAAACAGGGTAAAATCCCTCTTTTTACTTTGATCAGCAAGAATTACTCTTCATCAGTGATGGATTTGAAAAGTGCAACATAATAAAAAGTGCCATAGTTTTATACCCAAAATGATAAAAATAGAGCATGTGAACTCTAAGCTCATTCTATGAAATTAATTTTCTTATATAGTCTCTAATTTTAAAACAATTTTAGAGAAATAGAAAGTTTTTATTGTTGATTAAATGTGAATACTAGTTAAGTGATACAAGTCAAACTGGAATTATTTGAAAGATAGCAAAGGAAGCAATATTTACAGAACTGAATTAGTTATTGCATAAATACCATCTCTTGTAGGTCTTTCCTGTAGACATAAAACTGCCTGCTGTGGATGGCTGTGCAGAGTTGACGGAAAATTAGTAGCTTCAATTGTAGTTCCATAAAACCTATTTGTATAATTTTACTGTTTGCAATCTTTAAAATGTTCCCTCTCTGGAAAATTCAGTCCTTAAGGACATTAAAAATAATAAAGTAGATATTTCTGTATACCTAATAACATAAAATTAAGGTATTGATTTTTCCAGTGAATATATTAAGACTGTGAAATTCATTGTTCAGGAAAAAGGTGGGAGACATGAGATGGAAAAGATTATAAGGATATTAAAATCTTATAATTATATTGAGACTTTCCAGAGTCATATCACCTAATACCATATCTACTTCAGATATCAAATTAAATATAAATTTGATTAAGACAAAAATTCAGGGGGACTTATTTTGCCAGAGTACCCCTACTGATTTTGGGTGCTGATGGGTAAGGATTTGTCTCTGAGCATTTTCTATTGCTCCTTAAAGGAGATGAGATATTGAGTTAAACACAGAGTAGGTGTTTAATTATGTTTAATTAACTGTTTATTAAATAAGCAATTTTTAATGGAATCTTCCAAATATTTATACTTTACAATACTATTCAAATGGTTGGTAGATTACTTTGGGCATTATGATATTTTAGAATAAAATTTAGGATCTATCACTAATGGGTCTACATGACAAAATGGACAAGATAAGCATTTAGAGATTAATAAGGCTTCTCATTTCTTACAGTAAAATTTGAAGGAGAGCTTTTGAAATAAAATTTAAACTGGTTTTAACATGCTTTTATCACAATAAGCACGTGATAAAATAGAATATCAGGTATATCATGTTTGAAAAGGTATTAAGGGCACATTCAGCATATGCCAGTTCCAAGAAATTGCATGTCAGGTCTTCTAAATGTTTTTTTTCTGCTCTTCCCACTACATTACAGTGTATCCTGTTGTGTATTACTAAGAACTGTGTTAATCAGTAGCTATATTTTTAACTAGAGATGTGCATAAACTGTCACTGTCATAAGATGTGACATCTAAGAATATGTCCAAATATTACTTTTTTAACAATGAAAAAATATTTTAACAAAGTGAAGAAGTTTGATGAGTGAGCAGAGTGCAAACATGTGTCTGTTGTTAATGGGAAATAAAAGAGTGTTTTGAGCTACCACTTCTGGCTATTTTTAGGCATCTGGAGTTGCCATCCTCCAGTCATGCAGAAGTCTATAAATCAATTATAGACTTCAGTTGATTACAGCCTGATGTAAGTCAGATCACCTAGGTCAGATCTAGGCTGGCAAGATTTTGTAATTAATACATTACTTCTCATGTCACAATAAATAAACTAAAGTGCTAGGGCATCTAATTTAGAAAGCATAATAAAGCATATCTTTGGTTTTCCTGTCAACAAGTGAAGAAGCTATATCCTAATAAAAGATTCAATGACACCTAAAATATCTTATCTACATGTACTTGAAACAAGTTTCCTTATATTTCTTGAAACTGTTATTCATTCTTTTTTCTAGCTCTGTCTTCTAAGCTAAATGAAAGTCAAAATAATCCAGTTAGCTATTAACAAGACCAGCATTGTAAGTGACTTCATTTTTAAGTCAACTAGTTATGACAATGTCAAGCATCACAAACAAAAGAACACACTAACATTCTCCTTGGAAATCAGAAAAAAAATTCAAAACCCAGAATTCATTATCTTTCTCCTGGGGCAGTCAGTGTTAATGTATCTGCCAATCATTTTAAAACTATGACCACTGTACAGTCTCCCCGGGCAAATTTTTAATTTACGTGCAATTATATTACAGACGTACTTTCCATATCTTACATAAATAAGTTGCTAATATCTCCCATGATTTTTAACAGATTATAAAAAGACTCTTTTATTAATAATTCTGTTATAATTTAATGGTTTTACTTTTCATCAGGTCATAGTTTTTGCTGCATTCCCTCAGGGAGCCAATGCTGTACAAATTCTAAGTAAATTAGTCTAAATGAAAACAAATTAACAGTGAATCATGCAAGATGACCTTTACCTATTAGTTGTAATGCAAGATTATTATCTGTAAGTCAGTAAATACTGCAGGATAAATGATTCATTTAAGCTTTATTCACATTAATGAGAAGTGAATTTTAATTCAGCAAAATATCCTTAGTGGATTTCATTGTACGAATATTGTGAGAAGAAAGGAGACGTATGAAAGTCAAGGAGGGGAGGAGGAGATATCCTGGAAAGGGTGGAAGAGATATAGGGCAGACCAAAACCTCTGGACTCAAGCTTGCACAGGCCTATGTGGACTTCAGGGGACACAAATACATGTGACCGAGCTTCTATTCATCAACAATAAGTGATCTATTGCAACAAATCAGACTAGTTAGCCAGGCACTTTGTGAATAGCCTGAAAAAATGGCAAATGCTAAAAAACAGGTATTTCTGGCTTTAAAATAGGCCCCTAGAAGCTGCAGGACCCAGATGTGGCGGACAATCAGTGTGGCCAAGTGCTTTGCTGGTTAACTTCCATCCAGGGAACTGTGCTTCTGGATGAGAATAACAGCTACCAGAGGTACCTGAAAAATACAGGAAGATTTTAGCAACTGGATATATGGATTTTTTTGCAAAAAAAAAAAAAAAATAGACATGTCGTGTGAAGATGGTAAGTATGTTTGTAATAGATATGGAGAAAAGAAAGGCTCAATGAAAAAGTAATCCATGCTTGCTACAGCTCATTAATATTTTATATCAATAGGATTATGATATGACTGGTGCAGAAGACATGAGTCAGGACTGCAGCAAGTGGAATGAACTGGAGTTCGACTAGAAAGGAAAAACTACTCAGCAGTTTTGGTTGAAATATTGTGGCACAGCAAAAAAGTGGGGCCACCCTTTTCATGTCCTGTCTTACTGTGTAAAGAGGATAAGAACTTCTCTCTTTCCACTCCGATGAGTTAGAAAATCTGCTAGTTCTCTGGAACATTAGTTTTTGATGTTTTGTGCTTGTATAGTGCTCTCTGCAAGACCTGATTATGAGGAAGGTCCATAGGTGCCATGATAAATAATAAACAAAGGGTAATATCAGAAAAATGGTGATAATATAATACCAAACAGGTATTTTCTTCAAGGATTCAGGAGAGAGTGTAAATTCATTCTGTCAGTAGAGAGGGCTGTTTTTCATAACAAATAACTCTGTTGTAATAAAAACTTGTTTGTGTGCCAGGTAAATTTTCTTCCGTGCTCCTTGATGTGCTGTTGTAATCTATTACACTCGCAATTCTGAGTAAATTTAGGATGTTCTGAGACAACCCATTGCTATTCAAATACACTTAAGGCTTCCTTTTCAGTGATTTTTGATATTTGATTGATAGGTATTTGATTTTTTGCAAGGTGTTCCCCAAAATGTGGTAGGGCAAAGTTCTTAAGAATAAATCAAAAAAGTTATTTGTTTGATTTTTCTAGTCTATGCATTTTTTCTGCCGGTATAGTCAGCACAACCTTATCTCTGTCTAGCTGTCTATACTTCAGTCATTTTCACTGGATTTTTTCTCATGGAAATTTCCATTATGGTTTTCATCTTCACCTGATGATGACTGTTCTATTTTTCATTTGGTGCTGTCTTTTTCTAATTTGATTCATACTCCTAGGTTCCAAAGATCTTTAAGATCTCTTGCTCACTACACTACACAGCTGTCAACAGTCAATTATGGTATTCCTGAAAAATTAGTACTGCTTAACCTGATCATATTTCCATGTTGAACTATTTTAGCTTTTTCAAGTCCCCAAGAAAACTTGCTGCAACTGTAGCACATCAGACTCCAGCTCTAAAGAAAGCCATTTGCCAGACTAGATCACAAGACAGCAGCTATTTAAAACACCTTCTGCTTAATAATTGAGAGGTTTTGAGTTCATCCCATCTCAAGGCATGCACATAGTTCCTCATGTGATCTGAAGTTGTTGACAATAGGTAGGCAGTTCAATGTCAGGTCTTGTGTATGTCCTGACTACCAGGCTGTGGCTATGCAGCCTCTTCAGCTGTGCTTAGAACAGAACAGTGCCCTATATATTTAGGTATGTTCATTCACAAATACACACGTGACATTTATATGATGTATGCAAAATCAGTACCTTATAAAAAGTCTTTAGAAAAGTACATCTGAATGGCAGGAATTTGATAATAAGATTTACAGCTGACCTCTAAAACACAGAAAGCACCAGTGTTTGTTTTGTCCTTTGTTAATTTTGTGCATGGAATAGTTTGGACAGCCTGGCAGTTGCCTATTCTTAGTCCTGGGAATCATTAGCAGAAAGCATTTCTAGTAGAAGAAACAGATCCACGCATTTGATGTTTAGTATGTCAGCTGTCAAGTCTACACATGGCTATTTAACACTCATTATTAACTTTCAGCTGCTACAATATGAAAACAGAGATATAAAGGTCTGTCAGAGTTCTGCCCTTGCCTCATTCAACTTTACCAAGTCATGGGACAAAGTAATGGAAATTTTACTGTGTAGTAATTTTTATGTGCTGCAAGTTAGTGGAAAACACAATTTCATAGTTCCTGACACTCCATGAAAACCAAAGAGAATAGATTTTTCCAAAAACACAAATATTTTCATGTTAGAAAGATCAAGTCACTACCTGATTCATGTCAGTCTAAAACACTGCAGTGAGATATTTTCCGAGATTATTTAGTAAACTCTGAGAGATAAGACTTAGTTTTTCCTCCTCTGATTGCATTAATTTCTGTGTCATTTCTTTACTCTACAAAAAATCTAACCCCAGCGTTATTGTTCCTGGATTGCACAATATGAAACAAATATAATACAAATAAACCATTTCATTAACAGTTGATCTTTATCAACATACTTCAAACTTTTCTAAAGTGATGCTAAATGACAGCGGGAAGATTTAAAGAATGAAACTAAAAACATTTGGGGTATAAAGCTGGTGTCAAGAGCCATGAAACTAAGGAATGTGACTTTATCCCACTCATTCCCATTTCTTGCTAGGAAAGAAATTATTTACCTTGGAAAATTATGAATGGTAACTACAGCAATATTTCTTTAGTTATAGTGATATACCTTTGAATGATGCAGTCTATATCTGCATGAGATAAACTAAACTCATTATCATTAAACTAAATGTCCTTATTTTCTGAGTTCCCTACTTTCCAACTGGCATGTCCATATATTCCCTTAAAACCTATTTATTTTAATTGTTGAAGCCTAAATAAAGACTGATAAAATAATTTCTCTCCCAGTTTTTCAAAAAACCTGACAGGCTAAGATTTAATTAATTTCATGTGATTCTAAACAGTCTTTTTTCACTTGAATTCCTAAGCTGGCAAGATAGCTGTCTGAAATACTGGCAGGGTGTATCAGGGTCCAGGAAGGGCTGGTGGATCCCTGCTTAATCCTTATGGGCTGGGCTCTGGGAGGTGCAGGAGCTGTCCATTGAGAAGGTGGGGACTGATGGCCACAAACTGAGCTGAAATGGGCTCTTGGGCTATGGGCAGGAGTGGGAGAAGGCTCAGGGAAGGGTCTAAATGAGAGCTGATCACAAAGGCCTAAATAAAAGGTTGCTACTCTTGTCTCACAGTGCCTAGAACACTCACCCCCAAAATGGAAGAATTAGCATAACTGTCTTTTCTGGCAACAGAGACTTTTATCTAACTCCTGAATTTACTAGACTGCACTGCATTTTCAAGTACAGACATTTAATGATGTGATGCCACACATAGTTCCGGCTGCCCTGGATGCCATCTTCTGCCAATGGTTTTTCCCAGTGTTATATTGATTTTTCCCCTTGTCAAAGTTAGCCAGTGAATTCATCCCAAATTTTTTATAGATCTGGGAACAAACCCCATAATTTTCAGTAATTCAATTTTTCCTTAGGAAGCCCCCAAGGTCTTAGTGATGTTCTTTTTTTTTTTTTTTAACAATGTACTATAGAGATGCATCTTGTCATAGTTAAGTTACAGTACATTTGACTCAAGAAGGTTGAGAAACCTCTAGAAATTATTTAGTTTTTCACTGCAAATGAATGGAAGACAGTAGAAATGACCCTATTCACAGAAATGATCTGTGCATCCACATCTAGAAGTGATTTTATTTTGTATCTCAATTTTTCCCAGACATGTAATAGATTAAACATATTTGAATGGTTAATAGACTGTGACTAAACAATGAAATTATATAATGGGATAAATAATGGACTTTCTCAGAATGCTATATGTCTGATATGTATATGATGAGTATCTTGCTTGAAAAAAAAATAAGAGGAAATCTGAACCATTTCCAAAGTTTTTGCAGCACTTACTGATGTCCTGAATCATCACTATTTTCTGTTAATTCTTTGTTTCTTCTCTTTATTTCTTATAGACAATTTCACCTAGTGACTGAAACATTAAAAAAAAGTAAAACACAAAAGTAATAGTTAATTTCTTTTAAGAATTTTCATGCTAACAATACAAAGCTATACAAGAAAATAACTATTTTCTCAATCTGAATTCATATCTACAGGTATAAAACTGCATTAGTAATCTTTTCTGCAATGATTACACTGACTCAGTGCAGAGAAAATTGTCTTTTTCTTTTTGTCAATCTAAAGCTTTAATGAGTTTATGTCAGAAGACTGTAAATAAATGGCAGACAATGAGGGGTTGTGGAAATAAAAAAGACAGTTTTATGGCAGCTTTCATTTTCTTTCAAACTTTTATTCTAATTTGATATTTTCTATTTTATAGAATCTTAGAATGTGAAAGGCACCCTCAAAGATCATCTAGTTTCAACCCCTCTGGTGTCGCAGGGACATCTTTGGGTGGTTGCATGCAGAGGGTAGTTGTCAATAGCTGGGGATCCCAATGGACATCATAGACAAGTGGTGTCCCTTAGGGGTCTTTACTGGGACAAGTGTTATTTAATTCCTTCACCATTGACACAGGCAAAAGGATCCCTCAGCACATTTGCAGATGACACCAAGCTGAGAGGTGCAGTTGACACACCTGAAGGATGGGATGCCATCCAGAGGGACCTGGACAAGCTCAAGAAGTGAGCTGGTGGGAATGCCATGAATTTTAACAGGACCAAGGGCAAGATGCTGCAGCTGGGTCAGGGCAACCCCTGTATCACCACAGGCTGGGGAGGAGCAGATCCAGAGCAGCCCTGCCAAGGAGGACTTGGGGTGCATGAGAGGCTGCACATGAGCAGGCAAAGTGCCCTCCCAGCCCAGAAAGCCAATTGCATCCTGGGCTGCATCAAGAGCACCATGGCCAGCTGGTCAAAGGAGGGGATTCTCTCCATCTACTCCAGTTTGGTGAGACCCCACCTGGAGTTTCATAATAAAAGGATGCAACAGAATCTTTAGCGATGTATGAAGTTAAAAAAAAAAAAGTTCTAATAATTGTAAACACTAGTGGATATAAACATATCCATGAAGATTACAGAATCTACATCACTGAAGATTTAAAAAATTCATTAAGACATATCCTGAGCTGCCTGATCTAGCTTCAGAGTTTGACCTGCTTTCAGCCTGTGTTAGAGTTGGAGTACCTTAGAAATTCCTCCCACTCCAGAACATAAAACAAATGTAATCCTTTATCTCATATCTGTTCTGGTTTGCCAAACTCATTCTTGAAGGCTGAGATCCCAAAGTTCAACTGCAATTAGCAAGCTCAGTACAGCACCTGGTAATTGTGAGATTTGCCCATTCCTCCATGTATGTACCTATTGAGAAAATAGTTTATTCTTAAAGTCTCTAAATGTATGTGGGTATATCAAAAATGTTTAAAACAGCAGACTTGAGTCAATGTGTTTTATGCAGCTTCTGAGATTCTTGTGCCTAGAACTGTTAGGAAAATATAAATGAGTCTGTTGTCTGATGTGCAACTAGGAATAATATTTTTGTATATTATACACATGCTATCACTTGATACTAGAGAGCTGCAGCAATAAAATATGATTATCATAGTATGCACAACAGGTAGTTATACAGATCTGTGTATTTGTAGCTCAACTTGGATAGTAATTTCTGCATTTGTATACTGTTTCTTTAAATTAATTTTAATAATTATTTTAATAATTTAAATTATACTATTGTTGTATATATTATATATCTATATTATTTTTATATTTTATTATAGCATTATATATTTTTTATGATACTATACTAAGACTATTTAATCTGAAAACCTACTCCTGCTGGCTATCAACTGATGTACAGTCACAAAGAGCAGTACAGAGAGGAAGATTTCACATGGAGAACAAAGCTTGAGTGTAAGTACTATGCAGTAATTTTTTTAATCTCTGTGGGAAGAAATTTAAGGTGTATGCATCTGAGAATCCCCTGGGGACTGGTATGACACTGGTGTCAGCTATGACTCACAGAACCTTGGAAAACCTTTTTGAAACACTAAAGCTCTTTAATACTACAGAGTTCTCAAAACTATTAGTTACAGAGAACATAATTAAGGATGCATACTGTTAATCAAAAATATGCCCAGCTCTTCTAGATGCTACAATATTTCAGAGTGTGAGCAAGCATATTTTAAAGTGACAGGTTAAAAAAATAAAATTCAACTATTACCCATACACATTCCAAGTTAAACTGTTTTACTGAACTACCAAAATTCTTAATCCTACATAAATACACCATTTTAAAATGCAGTTTGCTTTATTTTTCCTCCAGTATTTCCTCTTCAACTACACTGCTTGAAACATATGGTTCCATCAGCAAGAGCAAAAAGAGTGGGTTCAGTCCTCACCTATTGCTGAGAATAAATAGGACCTTAGCTAAAACCAAAAGTAAATAATCTCCATTAGAGGACAAGACAGTAGAACATATTCAAAATATCTGTCATTGTTTAGAAATTGTTGGGAAGGGTTTTAAGTGGAACCCAGGTCATTGATCCCTGCCATTTTCATCACAAAATACAGAGAACTTTGAAAGAAAAACCTTGTAACCAACAAAATCTTATGTTTATTAAAAGGTTTAAATTACTGCTCTAGCATTAGGGATGAGTGCCATCCTCAAAGTAAAAGCAGCCCAAAAATGGTAGAAAGCATGGGATTCTTAGCTCTACAAGCCATTGTTTAAGTATTTATATATTTGTATTTATATAATATATATTCTATAAATATATATTAAGCTGTAAAAAAGCACTGTAATGTGACTGTCAGTTAAAGAGAGGAAAAGGCCTTGATAAGTTGTACTCTCCAGGCATCTGCTGGTTGATATTAGGAATAATGCCCTGATGTTCCCTCACTGATGAGAGAGAGAGTCGACTCATGCCTCTCATGGTCTTGGAGATAAGTTGTACATGATTACAGGGGAAAGAGGTTCCAGTGTCCTGCTCTAAATTCTGCTGATGAAGCACTGGGCTGAGTGACATGTTCCTGATCACTCCCCAACTACATGATTTACTACCCTTTTCTACAGCTCTTTTCACAGTCCAGTTTCTTCATCTTTACCATCAGCTATTCCTATTTTCTCTTTCCCCAGGGATCTCAGTTTTGCTGATTTTTTACACCTTCTTGTTATTCATGATGCGGTTGCCCTGGAAAATTCCACCTTGGTCAGCAGTTCTGTAAGGTAATGCCTCTTTTTATACATAGTTTTTCATTTCTGCCATTTCTCATGTTGCTGTCATCTTAGTTTAGTAAGGCCTGGCCAGTTGCCTTTACTCTTTTACATCTACTCCCCTGCTATTTGTTACACCTGTATTTTCTCTTGCTGTTCCCTTCTTAGTGCAGTTTAGGACTTTTTTTTTCTGGATACTCCAAAACAATAACAGCCCATAAACTCTTCTTGTTTATCTTGCCTTTAATCTGCCCTAGACAAATACTTGTCTTTAGAAGAGGACATCAGAACATAAAATGCTATTGTCACCAAGCAATGCTACTTACTGGCTTTTGATCAACTTCTGCTGCAAAGTAAGGGAAAGTAAACACAGCAGTGACTCCAAGACACCATGTCTATTATTGATAAGAACACTTCTGAATTACCATCCTGTAGTAAAAACATTTTTTTTTTCCTCATATTTGTGGTCCTTCGAGTTTTTAAGGAAAGAGATGGCATGCACTGGCTGGTATGTTGGTGGCTCTCATATTGAATGAGAGAGAGAACTGACAGAGCAGAAATATCATAGTCTGTGAGCAAATGGAATAAAGAAATTAATAGATATGTCTACTTTCACTGACTGTTCTAGACATACAAATAAGGTAATATTAAATGAGAGAAAAAGAGACAGACCTTACATGTACATCTGCTGATAGTCATCAGAGAAAAGGAATAAAAATAAACGCAGACTTTTTTTAGCCAATACTGTCATTAACGTCCAAGGCCCTCAGTAGATCAGACTGGGCCAAATTCATCTTTGTTCCCTAGCTCTTGGCAGCATCTACTTCCAGATATTGGATGGAGTTTCAGATGGCCTAAACATGGATCTTTCCATTGGTTCTGGAAGAGACATAGTGATTTATAACTGTTGAAATCCACCCTTGTGTGTTTGCAAAGGATGTAAATCAGAGCAGAGACAGATCCATTGATTTTTCCTCTCACATCCTTGTCAATGTTTTCTGCTTTGTAGTGCTTAACATTTTCTCTTCATTTCTTACAGATATCACCTGCACCAATTTTAGTCACTCCAGAGTTATAACAGCTTCCAAATAAGTACATAGTTAAATAATTCATTTAACACTTTCTTTCTAATCAGAGAAATAACAAATAACAAATTGAATAATAAAGAGTAAAAATGCTAATATTAGCCCATTGTGTAAGAATTTACTTATATTTTGCTTTACATTTTAGAATACAGTGAAGCTGTATTCTAAAAATGTGTAGATGAAATACTATTATAATGACTTTGATACTATAAATAATGACTACTCATTTTATAATCCCTTGAATGAACCCAGTTTTATTTCTGAACTGTATGAATGACCTGCCTTCTTTATATATCAGATCATTAGTGGAGATTTATACAAATAGTGTGGTGATTTATTGTGGTTTTCTAAGATCTCTAGTTGTAGTTTATGCCCCAATTTCAAGCATGAATGTTGTCAATGTTTTGTTTGAACTAAATAATATATCACTAGAAACAAAAAGATTGACAAACTAGAAGCTGTACTCTGTACAAATTGATCTGGTAGTGGTAAATCAGAAAAAAAAGTCTGTTAAACATTCTTTCTGTAGTAGGGCAATATTTACATTATGTGCAGTAAATAATATGGAAGATGTTATTCAGTGTACATGAAAATGAATTACAGTTATCAGCAAACTAATTTTGAACTTGTTTTGTGCATTGGTAATTTAATATTACTAGTAAATCCATACAATATTTGGTATGCACTTAAGATTACATTGATCAATTTCTTCAGCCAGTTACAGAGACATTTCTTCAGTCAGTTACAGAGTCTCAGAAGATTTCTGTTTGTATCACTATTTAACATCTCTTTAACTTCTTTTTGCATGAAACAGTCAATGAAATGCAGTGCAATCCTATGTTACCTAAACAAAAATTCTATGCACATCAAATATTTGCAATGTATGGAAAAAGACTGGAGGATTGATTTGCTGATAAAAGGATTTCCTATATGTCATTGTAATACTGCAAAACTGGTCACTTCAAGAAGAGGAATTTTGCATGTTTATACCATTGTAGAAAAATCTTAGTACTGAATCATTTACAGTAATGCTGCTGGAATAAAATTGCAATGCTTTATAATTTTGGGTCATTCTCTAAACAAGGGAAACATTCCATGAATTCTAGTTCTTTTCGTTCAAATATTTTAATACTTATTCCTCCTGTAGATTGGCAAGTCTTAAACAGTGTCACAAATAAAAAACTCATTGGAGATGCAGCATCACTTAATGCTAATAGTGAGAGAAAGTATTCATAGCCCTCTGCTGCTTTAATCTGCTGAATTCTCTGAAATCTGGTGTCCTGTCCTGTGATGCTGCAGTTTCTAGTTAAAGCAACTTGGAGTAGGCACTTCCAGGTGTCACACCCCTCCCTTCCCTTCAACACACAGAATGACCGAGAGAGCCAAAGCATCCTCAGAAGAATAAATCACATTTCAGATATATAATGGCCCTGTTCCTAGTCAGGCTTATATTCCTTTCTTAAGATTGTGAACAAAATTTTGTATGATCCTGAGAGATGAGTTTCATCAACACACATATTTTCATGGCTCTAAGAAAAGGAAAATAACTTTATTTCATTTAGCAGTTTTGGCAATGCTGTAAAAACCTTTTCCAAACACAGAGGGCCTGCTCTATGACTTAGTATTGCTTATCTCCAAAATAGGCACTACTTTGACTAGGTCAAGTGGCACCATTCGATAAAATATCAATTTTTCAAACACGTGTATTGGGAAATCTATCCTTCTTTTCTAACCTCCCAGAGCAGTCTTTTCCTTGGCCTAATTTTCAACTCATCCTTATATTTATAGATTTTTCTAGCGCTGTTACTTTATGCTCAACGTTTCATAGATGCTGAATGGAGTAATATTAAAGGATAGGTCATCCTGCATAGCTGTCTGTAAGGAACATTTCAAGACAGTGTTGGATGCACTTCTTTTCTATTTCCAGCCAATTACTTAATCAACATACCTACTATAGAAAAATAATGTGCAAAGTAAAATGGGGCATGCTATAATATCTCACTGTTTTTAAAACCCCTATGTGTTATTTCATAGCATTTTAATTTTTTCATGGTTTGTAATCGCTACTTTCTTGACACCCGCTGTACATTGACTAACACAATCACTAAAATACCATCTCAGGATTTCCTAATAATGTCTAAATTTATTTGCAATCTATGTCTGAATAATTAAAATGAAAATATTGCCTGGTCTGCATTTTTAACCAATACTTGCATGTGGAAAATATCAGTAATACAAAAAGAAATGTTTAATTTCAGTATTTCATTTTCTGTTGTGTTGTTAGCTGTAGTATTATTAATAGCACTAAAGTTACTTAAATAAATATTTTATTATTTTACCAGGAAGGTAAAATTCATACATCTATATACAATCAGTAATAGAGAAGTTCTTTGCACCCACATTTAACTGCTGAGCATGCAGAATTGTGTGCTTGATGAGTCCAGCTCCTGCCTCAGCATCCATGCAATTCTTCATTTTAATTAGATCTCTTGGCAAAGATGCAGACCAAAAGCTCATAAGTCTCCTTTGACTGTTTTAGATGAATCAGCCTTGCTGTGATACAGTGCACACCTACACGCTCACATGCTTCTTAGCTGTCTTCACAGGATAGCAGGAATTAAATTAAAAAGTCACATGGCCACCTTACACAACAGAAATAATGGAAAGTTTGGCATTTTCACACTTATTTCCACACATATTTCCCTCTTACATCTTCTCAGTGCTCCAAGTACTTAACTAGGGATTTCTTGCAAGAACTTAATCTGATCCTATGAAAAGTGGAGTGAAAATCACACTAGAGTGGCTCCGATAGCTGTATAGATTTTATCTAGAAGTAAAGAAATGTGATCAAAGTAATTTCGTCCTGGGAAGTAAAGACTGAATTACCCAAAGTGTGGTTACCCTGTTCCAGCTCATGCTGGTCCCCTGCTCCAGCATGGGTCCTTCCTATGGTGTCATTCCTTCAGGAATAGACTGCTCGAATGAGGATCCCCTGTGAGCCACAGTTGCTACCAGGAGCCTGGTCCTGAATGACTCTGCATGGGTGACAGACAGACACCTCAGCAGCTGTACTCGACTGAGACAGGATCTTTCTTTGCCTTCTTAATGTTTAGTTCATGGCATCATAATGCATTTCATTCTTCCTATACCGTTGACCATTAAACCATCCATAAGGAAATGTTCTTTGAAAGCATACTGACATGTGCACATTCCTTTTAATATGCCAGTCTATTCAAGTTTTAATAACTACAGAAATTCAGGAACAGTACATATAAAAGACTTTTTTATTTGAATTAGATTGCAGCTTTGCAGAGTATGAGAGGTTTATGCTTAAGGACTGCTTGCAAATAGAACAACAGACTTTAATTTCTTGTGATGTGATTTCAATTTGGCACAGTACAGCCTGAGCTTTCCTTACTGACCAAATCCTTATTGTTTCTCTGTTATTATGGAAATACCTTGATCTCCAGTTGATAAAAGTAATAGAGACCATAATGGGGCCATAATGGGTCAAATCAAAGATCAACCTATTCCAGCATGTGCTAGTAATAAAACACTTAGAAAAGCAAATATGAGCAGTGCAACACTACTGTCCCCAAGATACCCACTTAACTTCCCATGATTTAATGTTCTGCTGCTTTTTGGGCCACAAAGGGATTGGTGGTAGTTAATAACCACCAGTGGGGTGTTTCTGATGCAAATTTACTGTGTTCTTTTTCATGTCATGAAATCATATGGCCTCTGCAGCATCCCATGGTAAAGAAATTCCAACTTAGCTACATAGGAAGAAGTTTGTGTTTTGTCTGCACCATGCTAGTTCTAGTGGAGCTCCTTATTATGTACTGCACAAGACAATAATCAGCTAAGGCTGATTTCTTCAAACTCCCTCTATTTCTAAAAACTGTTACCTGTGATTCTTTCCATCATCTCTTCTGCAGACTGAAGACCATTCATCCCTACAGTTACAGATGTCCTTCCTGCTCTTCTTTGTACCTTTTCCATTGATGATTTGTCTAGTTTATTTTATTTTTTTAGTCATTCCTAGCATTTGACTTGCCCATTACTGTGCACATCATAGCAGCAAAGCTTTTTCACATTTATCCCATTTATTTATATTCAGTTGTAGATATCATTTGACTGTGTGACCTATCCACAACTGTGACAGCAGTCACTGGGGTTTTCAGGTGAGGTGAGAGACAAGAACGTTGACTCCATGATCAGAAGGCTTGATTTATTGTTTTATGATCTATATATTACATTATAACTATACTAAAAGAAAAAGAAGGAAAAGTTTCCAGAAGGCTACCTAAACTAAGAATAGGAAAAGAAAGAATTATAACAAAGGCAGCTCTGTCTGAGAGAGCTCAGTCCTGGATTGGCCACTAACTATAAACATCCAAGATGGGCCAATCCAGATGGACCTGTTGCATTCCACAGCAGCAGATAACAATTGTTTACATCTGTCTCCGAGGCCACAGCTCCTCAGAAGGAAAAATCCCAAAGAAAAGATTTTTCACAAAGAGATGTCCACGACGCACAACTCTTTACAGTGACCCTTCATTTATGCTATGCTGAATATCTTAGTGTCAGCAGATATTGTCAGCTCATATTTTAATTGTTTTGCAGATCAGTTATAAATATTTTGTTTAAAAAAAAAAGGAGCTAGGATCTATTTGGGCAGTTTCTCCATGATACAGGCTGTGCTGAGACACAGTAGCTAACATTTCAGGAGCTATATTTTCCCTCTTGTGAATTGTTTTATGGTATCAGAAACACAGAGTAATTCCTCTATTTAACTTCAAAATCAAAGCTCTTATGGCTGAGCAAGGTGTGAATAAGCACCTGTTTATTCAGGTGGCTTGGACATCATCTGCACCATGTCAGGACACAACAAAGACATCTGCCCACAGAAGCTGGACTACCTTACCAGAGCTACCTGCTCATTCTTTAGGACTTGAGAGACCAGTTCCTGGGAGACTTCCTACACACCACTGCAAGCTGACTGGCACAGGTCCAAATTTTCCTATGAGTGTAAAGGTGAACAAATCATGAGGATACCTGGCTGCGAGGGAAATGCAGAGTTCCTCCTAATCAAACGTACCCATTCCTTCTCACCAACCCCAGAAGGTTAAACTGTACTGTAATTTCAAACTTGTAAACCAGTTTGGAGGGTACTTCAACATCATTTTGTATGAAAGATGCTCTGCTAGAGGCAGTAACACTGTACTTTGTTGAATGTTTGCCCTGAATTATATTAAACAAGCTCTGGAAGGAATGATCAAAGGGCTGAGAATGTGGGAAAAAGTAAGACTATAAGTAATGAGACATATGATGTATAGATCAGTTCTGTGTTGGGGGAAAATTGTATCACCTGGAATTCAAATGTGAAAATTAGACATAGAAGCAATCAGTAAATGCAAAATACCAAGCAATCCTGTACTTTACATCTTCTCTTTATAATTTCTTATTTCTTATTGTCAGTTTCTCAAAATTTTCGTTCCTCATTTTATATGTCATTATTTTGTTTCTCCTTTTTGATGACACCTTTTATTTTCTCTCATCTTGAAAATGCCTTGCTTCAAAATTTTATTGTCACTACTTGTCCCACAAACATTTTTATGCCTCAATTAAATGATTGTGCAAGGTTAAGTAATAAAAATACATTCTATTCCCCTGTATTTATGATATTTCCTCTCACTGATAGTCTGTCTTGTCAATTAAATTTAAGTATTTGAACAGCTCATTGCAATTTTATCTACTCATCTGTAGTTGGTAGCACAGTGGCAAAAAGTTACTTCTAAATTTCAGAGGAAAAGTGTTCAAAGAATTTTAGTATATAGCAGTTTTCTTTTTAGTTAGCATACACAAAGCTCTAATGTGCCTTATTATAAGATTCTACAACACGCCTACAACATCTCTGTACATGAAAACTTGCTGGGCTAAGAAGGAAGTTCAAGGGGATTGAAAACTCTGTCACAGCTAGCCTTGAGTCTGCAGTGGCAGAATGTAACTGTGTACAGAGTGTACCAGTAACTGCCCAAAGATAGTTATATCTTTCCCCCTTTTCATAGTCTAAAAATAGAGCAGTACCACATCCCAAAATAATTACTCAGTCTAGAGGGTAAAGATCTTGTTTTTGCCTGAGAGACAGAAAATTTATAAATACTTGACTGGAATACCACTGGCTGAAATTTGGACTTAACCGAATCAGTAATTTTTTGATTGGGACCAAAAAATCAGTTACCAGCTCAAATCATCTTAAGAAAGGATCCATTCTTGCTGAAACAATTGTTCTCCCATTCCATCAAAGGTCGTTTTACTTACTCTGCAACTTTAGCAACAAATCTTCGATGCAGTTTAGCTCTTCAGTCTTTACAAGATGCTATTTTTTCCTCTCAAGCTCACATTTTCCTACATTTTGCAAATAAATAAAATTCCTCATGTTCTTGCTTAATATTTTCCCACTTTATCTGCAATATAAAAAAAGTGAGTCAAAACAACTTTCCTGCGTAAAAGTGCTAGGTACCTACCTGTGGAGGGAGTGACTTGACCTGCATTGCTTTTGTTGAGTGTTGACAAGCTTCCTTCTGTAGATTAACACTTCATTCCGTATAAAATATGTCATAAAATATGTAAAAAGTATATTCTTGACATATTTTACTCTTTTATTTCCAGATACAGATCTAAAAGATTGTTTTAAATCTAAAAGTAGGTGTAAATAAAAATAAAATAATCTCATGTTAGTCAACTGTAGTTGATTCTGCATCACTAAAATCAATAGGAATATAGCGATTACTTTTTAGAATTTGCGCTTAGCACTAATGTCTGACCTCTGCTCTTTTTGTATTTTATTAAAACGTATTCAAAATCAAATCAGTGCCCTTAACTTCTTTTTCAAACAACAATTTTAAACTGGCTTTGCTGAAATAACAAAGGTCAAGACACAGGTTTATGCTACAAAATAGGAGAGAGATTTAAAAACTATAAACCTGCTTTTTAGTATGAAGTTTAGGTCTCTACTTCTCATATCAAATTTTCATCAAGTTATGTAGTAGAGAAAGTCAGCTTAGTTGTTTCTTTACAGAAACTTCAAGCGCATCATCTGGTATTTCTAATCTCTGTAGTATTACAAACTTTCCTCTGGGCATCGAGCAATGCTTCATGTTTCTTTTGGTTTGTTGTTTTTTGGGACTTTTTTAAAATAACAATTATTTATTCAGAAGACCCTTCTCTCCTCATTTTTACAGGCATCTTTTTAATGTGCAATTCACCATTACTTTCTCAATAAGGGATCTTTTAGGCTCAAACCCCCATAAAATATATTTTAACAATAAGTATGAATGATAAAAACTCTAAGATCTGACATATTTTTACAAATGTCAGTGAATATATTCTTTCTTTAGCTAGCAGAAAGGAACAACCCAAAGCAGAAACAGGCAAAAATTCTAAGCATATATCTCAACTGCATAATGCTTGTGATCTGAATGTCATAAATAATATGACATTGCTTTCACTGTTTTCTAATCCCTGTTGTGGGGGAGTGTCCCTTCTATGCCAATAGCTACTTACCAGTTCACAAACTTTTTTGTGCAATGCATTGGAGGAAGATCCCATTACTTCTTGGACATGTAGAAACAGAATTTTTTCATATTCTTCTTTTCAGAATCATGATGCTAATCTTCCAGTTTCCATTCTGCCAGCATCAAGATTTAAAGAAAGGAAGAAAAAACCTTGTGACAGACCCAACATCAACAGCATAGTTAGTAGACCCAATGACAGACACAGCTGGTTTTGAGGTAGTTCATTCTATGAGGTTTCTCCTTCTACATTTATAGCTAATAGGAAAGCAAGGTCCTTGCACAACCTGATAGCCAAAATCCAACCCATATGAGAAAACCTTCCACTAAGGATAGCTTCCACTGAAGAAAATCTTGTTGTGAACATTATTTTCTTAGTACATGACTGCAGTCTTGCCACGTGTTTCAGAATCATGTTGTGCAGAATGTAAAAAGGGAAAAGGCTCCACCATAGTAAATTTGTCTTTATATTTTGTAGGTTATACATTGTGCTCTAGTTATTTAAGCCCAGTGATTCTATTTTCTAAATAAAATCATCCCCTAATACAAAGATAAGCTTTGAATAAAGGTGTGTGCAAACTTTTTGGGAAGGTTTACTTGCAACAAGACCCATTTTGGAGAACTGAGATAAAAGTTAGAGGTTGGGGTATTACAGGACTGTGTAAAATAATGCAGTCATTTTCTTGATATTTTCTTGCTAAAAAGGAAAACTGGAATTTTATTCCAAACTTAGCTATATGAGCCTAATTACTTAGTCTTCTTCTCCTAAATATTTTATCTCATCATAATATGATGCTATGATATTTCTAAGATAATACCCTCTTTGTCTGTAATCCCAGAGGTATTTCAGAAATAACTTCTGTTGTATTTTCACATACCAGGCTGCCACCAGTGTTTTCTCACATCTAGAAGCATACTGTTTTATCCACCCCTTTTCATTTACCCAGTTTTCCTGCTTAATCCTGCCAACCAGTCTTCACAATATAATTGCTGTCTTGCTATCATGTTCTGACACTTTATCTACTTCAAATTCTTACATACATTCCCAAGTTTCCATGCTGTATCAGACCGTTATCACACTGATATGGCACATGGCACTTGAACACATTTAACAAGTGTATAATTTTATTTAAATATGTTCAAAATTCTGTATGTGTTGCAGTCTATATGTTTGAATGCAGAACAAGACTTCTGAAGATGATTTATGAAATTCAATTATAAATAAATGTGATGGAAAGTAGGACAGGATCCAGGTAATCTTACATTTACTTAACCTGAAAGTTTGGAAACCCCATCAAACAATCTGCTGGCAGTCCAGAAGTGCAGCTTGCCTCTGCAGGTGCCTAACTTTGCTAGCTAGAGAGTTCTGAATCTGAAAGAACTTCTGAATTTTCCACATATTTTCAGAGTGGACAAGACTATTTTCATTCTTATGACAACCTCTTTCCATGGGTCTTGCAATTCATACAGAGATAAATCTGACTTTTCCCAAGTACCCAAAGAATTCCTTCCTAATTATACATGGTCACAACAGCATTTGTGACATATATTGTTTGTCTCTGTTGTCTCTATTGTCTAACTATACCTAGAAATTTCTGTGGATATTTTCCACAACTGTCCCAGTCCCCAGCCTTAGTATTTAACCTTTACAAATTCATAAAGATATAGCTTTAAAATGCCAAATTTTAATTCCCAAGTAAAATTAATTTCACCAAAATGAATATTACTTTTAATATGGATGCCTCAGCGTAAATTTTTCATATTCTCCTCTAGTGGCAACTACCTACCTTTTTTCTGAAACAGAACAGTAAAAAAGGTATAGCTTAAACACTGGTTTGGTGTTCTAATGCCAGTCAGCTAAATAGTCCACCCTTGTTCCTTGTTTCTCATCTTCCTCCCTGTTCATGGTTGTCTTGTGTTGAGCTTTACATCACCAGTCACCCCCAAGTCCTTTTCCTGCAGGACTGCTCTCATTCTGCTCCAGCCTCCAGCCACGTCTGGGATTGCCATTGTCCAGGTGTAGGATCCTTCATGAGTTTCAGTCCTTCATTGGTTTTCATAGTCCCACTGAGCACCACCCTCCAACCTCCAGCATCCCAGACCTCAAGTTCTCGACCTTCCTGGTCAGAAGTCCTCAGTTTGGCTGTAGGTTCTTGATAGCCCATCAGTAATTTAATTAATTTGATTTTGTCCTGGTCTTACATTTGTGTGTCAGATCTATGGGTCTATGTTTGTTTGTTTCTTATGCCCTTTATCATCTGCATTTGCATAGAAAAAGTCCTCAATCAGATAGTCTTACCAAAGGAAATACAGATTTTCCATTCACAGAATAGCCTGAGTTGGAAGGGACCCAGAAGGATCATCTGGTCCATCTCTAAAGTGAATGGCCCTTATGGGGATTGGACCCTTGACCACCCTGCTCTAACCAAATGTGCTAATCTCAGGGTCAGCTCCTGCTGGGGGAACTCAAATACAGTGAGTAGTGCAAAACCTGTAATAAAAGACAGAAGTACTGAGCTACTTGAGTTGGTATTTTTGGATTATAGGTATGCTCCTCAACCAGTAATGCAGTAACAATGCAAGGAAACATACTGCAATTATCCAAAGAAATGTAGAGATTTGCTTTGTTGGTTTTTGTTTAAATATAGCTCAGCGTAAGTCAGTGAACTGAGGTATTTTTGTAGCAATTCAGAAAAGGTAGTTCTACCACCAAGGCTTCTGTAAGCCACAAAGGCACAATGTTCAACATATGGGGTTTGTAGCACCCTCCTTTTTCCCCTAAGGCAAACTCTGTCAAAGTTGCTGATCTAAGATATGGGTCAGTTAACAAGCTTGTATCTGAGCACTGCAGAGCCAACTGGGTTCAGAAAGAATCGATACCTCTTCTAGATAACAGGAGTCAAGGCCAAGTCATACATTAAACCAAACAATTTAAGCATAAATATCAATGTACTGCCTGACAGGATGCCAATAAATGTGCTTTAAAAGCAAAGGTATATAGCTTGGTCATATAATTAGGAATAAAGTACCAATAAACTAAAGGCACTCCTTAAAAGCACTGAATATATCTTAAAGCAGCAACTGACAAAAGCACTTGGGGGAAACAGAAGCACAGGCAGAACCCACTTAACTCCAGCTGAAGACCAGATTTTGCAGGCAGCTTTCAGAATGCCACAGGCTTGGTTGCAAAGCCTTATTATCTCCAAGTCAGGTATAGATCAATACTAGCAACATTTGCAAGACTGAAGCAGGTCACATATAGGAAAGAAGATGGTATCATTTTAATGAGGAAATAAAAGATCACAACCAGGATCCTTACAAAGGAGACAGAGAGAAGTCATTCTCTGTACAGCAGATTTAATGCTTGTCTCCTAATGAATGCTGTGAATGTATGACAGAGGTTTAGTTTCCCCTGGAACTAAAATATTATGGAGTTTTTTAGGCATTCAAGTGTTCTCTGAGAATTAAAAATGAGAAAGATTCAGTGAATACTACCAGTATTTTGCCCTATATCTATGTTAAATGAAAACCAAATATAAATAGTTATCAGGGCAGAAGAAGAACAAAACCTCCCTATAACTGATTGCCAGTCCACAGGATGACATGACTTTGTAGGTCT
>NW_005054411.1:1029310-1113262 GCF_000277835.1 Geospiza fortis
CTGCTGATCTCAGCAGAAGAAGGCAGATGACTCATTTGAGACAAATATATCTGCTGCTGCTCATTCATAAAGTATCCTGCAGTGGTAGAATTGCTTATAAGAGCTAAAGAAAATTCTATGAATCAATGAGTAAAAAAAAAAAAAAATTCAAGCAAAAGGTTTTCTTAAAAGTTCAAAGGTTTTTAATGAAAAAAGAAAGCCTGTTTTATTCCCTTAGCAAGCTCTAATATTTAATTACTTTAAAAATGCAAACACAATTGTTTCTGGTTTAAATTACCTGTGGGGGATTCATCACCAGTATTGGTGATGACAGGGATCAACCCAATAAGCTAATGCTAACAAATTTAGTTCCAAAGGGATTTGTCCAATTAGGTCTCAAATGCACTGGGGTGATCACATGAGAACTTGCAATAAAGACTTGGTGTTTTTCAATAAATTTTACTGAACTATCAGGTTGCAGGTAAGCTTATTCATCAAGAAAGCTGAAGTCTAAGCAGAGGCAGAAGCATAAAGGTCTCTATATTCTATATTCTAGAATTCTTTTTTATACTTCCAAAGAAAATGAAATTCAAAAACGAGTGTGCTAATGCTAAGTGAAAATTATAGACCCATGCCAAATATCTGAGGTTAAATAATATCTGAATTCCCCACTTTTCCCTTCTGCAAAGTATAGAGAAAGATTCATTACAATCTCTTTGGGTTAGAACTGAAGATGCTGAAAGCACATTTTTCTCTTAAAATTTCAGCATTCATGGGAAGAGTTGCTTGTTGATTGTAAATCAAAAAGATTCTGGCCCATCTGAGCTCAGGAGCACAGTCAGATGGACACTCAGCTACGTCTGCACAGAACCACAGTCTCCAGGGGAGTCAAAAGCCTGTGACACAATGTCCTTTCCATAATGCCTCTATTGTCCTCACATTCTGGAACTGACTTCCTTTCCAATATTCAAATTCTGTTGAGAGGAAGAATTAATATTACTGCTTATAATAATTTCCTTTTTAGGATAGTCCAGCGATCAGAATGGTATAGCTCTGTAATATTTTAGTATTTTCCTAACTGTGCAAAAATTACTGTTCATCTTTGGACTTTCCTCTTTGAATCTAAGATACAAATAAAGACATTTAACTTCAGGAATAATTTGGCAATTGTTAATTGTGGTATAGCAGAAAAGACTGAAACCTATAGCAAAAACAGCATTTCTCTTTCTGCTTGAAATTAATTTAGCAGTTACAACACATTCCAAGTTTCATCATTAAAGATGTTTTCTCTGACAAAAATTATTTATTTGCTTTTGAAGATTAATTTAATTTAAGGTAAAAAATGGCAAATTCAGTGAAAAAAATCTGATTGATTTTAAGCATATGGTAGATGTAAGAAATTTCTTGCAGAAAGATACTGAAAAATATTTCTCCATATTTTTATGTAGAAGTGGACAGAAAAACATGTAACATAGATAGGAGCAACAATTCTTAAAGCTGCCCAAAAAACAACAGAGATTTCACATTTTTTCATTTTACATAAAAAGATAACATGTCAAAAATGAACAGAAGGTCCTTGTAAATTTTTGAAGAGATTTCTCTCCTCTGGAAATTTAGAATTCCTTGGATTTAAGAAAATAAAGGATTTGCATGTGTATGATTTATCTCAAGTACATTCAGAGCAAGGAAACTGGCACAAGATAAGTTTTTAAATAATTTTTTCCCCATAAGTATAGAAAAACCATAATGAATAGTATGGTTAAATAAGACAAAACATATTTGAGGCAATCACAGGAAAGGTTATCATACACAGTGTGTGGCATTTCTCAGCTTAGTAGTGCAAAAAGTCGCATGAATTTCTCTATTCTATAATGGCTTAGGGATGCTTGCCATCAGACTTTGTTAGGAACTTGAAAGAATGGACCCCCTTGTAAGCATCATTCCCCTCTAGGAGCTGATAAAGCTAACAGAACTTCAGATCCTGGGGAGTACAGCTCCATCTTTTTATGTTTGGTCTTCCTTTTTTCTGTCTTTAAAAAATCCCAAACAAAACAAAACTGCAAAATCCTATGCAACATATATGGTAAGATAGATGTTGACTTCAGGCTAAGCTTTTAAAATTCAAGTAGTGCCAGAGATAACAGTATTCTTATATATAATGTTAGGAAGAAATATGGTCTTATGTTTAAGAAACATTTTTATGCCTGTGGGACAGAGCTCAATTTCAGATTTCATCTAAAGCCTAGTGTAAATTATGGATTTGATTCATGTCACTTAATTTTAGCTTGTCTAAAAGTTAGACATCCCATGTAAACTAAAGAGAGTATCTTGGCTCTGGCCTCAGTTCAAGAGATGGATAGCTAAATGTGGAGCATGATTCACACCTTCTTAACATAGTCACTTTACACTGACTTGATGAATGTGAAAGTCAGGTCTAAAACTAAAAATGAATTTTAAATAGGTATAGTTCAGCTTGTTTTTGATTAGAATCTCCCTCTCATTTATTTTCAAAAATCAAGTATTGAAATGTTGCCTATCCCTTGGGAAAAGAGTAGTGGGACCACAAATACCTGAAGGATTTAAAAGATGATCAGATACTTGTTTCTAAAATGTATGTTTGATTTTACTTGTGTTCTACTCAGGTCCAATAATTTCTCAGATAACATATTAGCTCAGTTGGTTAGAACATGGTGCTAATAGTGCCAAGGTTGTGTGTTTAAACTCCCTATGAGCCATTCACTTGAGATGGACTGGATCCTTGTGGGTCCCTTCAACTCAGAATACTCTGTGATTCTGTATGGATGTTTCTAAGCACTGTGATTTCTTTAAGTATGAAATATTACAAGAGTTCAAAAATAATTCCTATTCTGCAAGCCCATTAGTTCTTTTATACCTTGAACCATCTTGTTTCTTTGTGTACCTTCATTTACATGCTACAGATCCATAATGCCAAGGGTCCTGTATTTCACCTTCATCTGGGGAGTAGCTTTTTTTCCTCTGATTCTCTTTCTTTTCCCCAGGATGCCTAATGACCCAGGCACACCTCAAAAGAATCCATGGAAAAAAGAAGGGCACACACTCTACTATGGCTAAGAAAACCCAGAGGTTCTAAAAGTCTCAAAGGCTTGCAGCATCCTGAGACTGAAGTTTCATAGAATAGTAGTATGGTAATTACAGTGGCTGTGCACCTACAACTTGAAACTTTGCCATCATATTCTATTTCCTGTGAGGACAAGAATGGTGAGTTCTAAAGATACAGAACTACTTCTAGTGGTCTGGGAGTGTTATTATGGATTTTGTTTGAAAAGTAACTTTAGGTCTGACCATGTGATAAGCAAACCCTAAGGATAACCAAACTTCCAATTTGAAGTTTTTCATTACTTGATAGGTAAAAAGTTTTAGATAAAAAAACTTCTAGAGAGGAAAAAATATTGATAATAATTCCACAGGGACTGAGTTTAGGTTTTTCTTATTTTTACATTGAATTACAGGTTTTGGAATATATAAGCTTCTAATATTATTTTTTTCTCAGAATCATGCATTTGGCTGCAGTGATTGAAGGTTGTTACACCATGTCAACCAATTACAGTTACAACCAGTTACACCAATTCAAAGAAAATGTGAAGCATTTTCCTTTCTATTTCCTTTCTATTTTCCCTTTGTTTAATTTTTAGAATACCAAAAGAAAATGTTAACATTTTTGCTGACAATTTCTGCATGGTTATGAAGCTTAATAGGTGATCTATTAAAGGGATTTTTATCATCAGGCATAAGAGAGAGAGTCAGAGAGAGACTGAGTGCAGGGGTGTGAGCATTCATGCTGTAAAAATGGTATTAATTTCTTGCCTCTATCACCCACAATATGTCTTGTTGGTAGTGCTGCAGCTGTGATGAGAGAAATGGATGTTCTTGAATTGTATTCCTTTTAGCTTCTACCCTTTGTAAGGCCACAATATGTAGGCAGTGAAAGACAGCACAGAATATAACTTATTCTGGAGCAGCTTTCAATTTCTGGAAATTCAGTTACTTTGTAGCCTGTTTCTAGCACAAAAGCTGCAAAAAATCTTTATGCTTTTGTAATTTTCCTACTGAGCAGAATATGCCTTTGAGTTGTAATTCTATCTATCTCGATTCTGGAAATTGTGAAGATTTGCAGCTTCTTCAGTAACTCCATACAGCAGAGTTACTAATCAGCATCTCAATGTGTCCCATCAATGTGTCCCCTTTACTCAGGACACTTCACAGTTATAAACTTTCAATGAACAATCGTGTGAAAGCCCAAAATCATCTACATGCACACTTTCTGTTAGCTAAGGTTCAGCCTCTCAGAAGACAAGAATTATTGATGATATCTTTATCCTTTGACTAAGCTTATATGCTTAGATTCAGGGGGTTTTTATTAGTTATGAATACTGGACTTTTAACTTTTCAGGAAAATATCAGTGTCACAGAGATGGTACTGTGGTTAGTGTAATTCGTGAAGCTACAATCATTTCAGTATGCACTTTGCAACAGCTAAGGATTTGGTCCTTGGGGGTTTAGCATAAAATAATATCAAGAAGAATAATTTAAAGAATAGTACCGACTGTGAGATAAATGTGTTTGAAGACATCTCCTTTCAGCACTGCTAAGGCACCCCTGGAATACCATCCAGGGTAAAAGCTCTTCACAGTGAAAAGATAATGATAAAATAGACAAGCAGGAAGAGAAGGAACAGAGTTAGAGATGAAAGCTGTTGAAAGATCAGAGTTATCTAAGAAGTTAATACATAAAGAGGAAATACTTAGAACCTAAAATTTTCTCGTTAAGGGAAAACAGTTTAAAAGTGATGGAGATATAATTAAGAACAAGAAAACCTGTGGGCAAGAGTTGTAGGGCTGAACGACAGAAAAGCGAAACTAAGTTGTAGAGGTGGAGGTTTCCAAAAGCAAAGCAATAAGACAACAAGAATGATCTCACTGGAGTTGCATAAGTAGAAAATTCATAAAAAATTCAGCAAGTATTTTGAAACTGATATATCTTACTTTTCAACTTTAGATTTTATTAGGAGACCAAAGGAAGAATATAAAGTAACTTTTAATATTCTTTAAAAGTCTCATTTTCTTGAAGTATGGAGAACTATTAAAATTATTAAGAGTTTTATTGGTCAGATCTTGGACTTCAAACATGAAAATAAAACCTACCTAATGGAACACTTCTTTCATTTTACTTTTAGCAAAGCCTTCTTTGCATTTATACTGCATCCTGTAGGAAAATTCCCTTTTTTTCTTTCCCATACTAGATGAAACTGGACATTACAGTTGATTGAAATGGGAACATTTCTTGGAAAACTTAAGTTTTATTGATAGATTCTTTCATTGACTATTCATTGACTCTTTCATCAGGCTTCTGAAGTCAAAGACAACCAAGAACACTTGATCTTCTGATCATAAACAAAATCTACTGAAAATGACTATTTAATGAATGGTTTACCAACAAAAAGAAAAAGTGAGACAGCAAAATAAGTGTTTCCCCAGCTACAAAGTTAGTAGCCATTCTAAGATAGACTTGATCTCCCTTCCCATGAAAAATTTCAAAAAGTCCAGAAGTCTTTTGCTCTAGCGTAGAATGAAAACAAAAGCTGAAACCTCATTTTCTAAAATGGACTGCACCTGTTTTGCCTCAGCCCTGTTGCAAAAATAGTAATAAGATATGAAAGAGTAAAATAATTACATCTAAGACACCATGACCAGTGACAGTTATGGAGAGAAAAACAGACAAAGGAATTGGATGAGTCTTGGCTTTGAGCTGGATTTCATAATGACCTTATTTATGCATAGCTTTTTAAACTGAATTTAACATTTGTGAACAGCTGCACATGAATAGCACGGGACAACAAAATTCATTCCTTGGACCTAATCCAAAGCCAATTAAAATAAGTGGAAAATTTCCATGTGTTCTGATGAGCTCTTATCCTTGAACCAGACAAAGTTTGGCCCCAAATGGTATAGGAATATCAAGCTTCAATTCCTGAGACTCAATTGAAAGGCTTCAATTGTTTATGAGGATATAATCTATATCCACTGAGAGGCTTCTGTTTGTTCTTTTGTGTGTGTGTGGCTTTTTTCATCTTTGGTTGTGTAACTTAGTGATAATGGCATTAATGGTACTCATGAAGTGACTGTGCTCAAGCTCACAAATGATTTGCTTTAGGACTTGCTAATAGATGATTAGATTGAACTAAGGAAACCCAGATGCTTCCATATCTGAAACAGTCTCTGGATGGGTCATTCACCTGTACATACAGGTAGAGAATGTCAGCATGTGCTGCGTGTTCACAAGGAAAACAGGACTACAGTGCCTGAACTTGCTGTTCCATAGAATCTTTTGCCCTGTATGTTTTTGAATTCCTATTATTCCATGGGAGAAAGCAGGTTTCTCTCATCTCTGCTCACTAGTTGCATGGACACATACACCAAAAATATAGACAGGGCAGCCTCCCTGCCTCACTCCACATAGTGCTACTATCACAGGTACTAACAGACTTGGCTGATAACCCACAGAAGTGCCCCTCAGGTGCACAAGCCCCTGCTGCCTTAGCAGCCTCAAATTCTCAATAAGCAACCAGTTTTCTAAACTAGGTTTATGCATTCTAAATGGAAAACTGTGGGACTGTTTCCTAATAGATAACACAAAGATCTTCAGTGCAAAGGGATTTTTTGTTCAGGATTTCAGTAGGGTGATGAGGGTGGCTCTGATCTGTCTACATGCTGAGCATTTGCTGTTTATGGTCTGATTTTACACTGTGCTTCACCTGAGCCACTGTGCAAAATGACTTTTTAAAATAAGGTGGTGGTGAAGGTTAATATTTTATATTTAAGCACATAATTTGGTCAAATTTTTCTGACCTAAAGAAATCCTACACATACAGGCTATGATATATGGGCTTTTTATTAGGCATACCCAGACATACTCAGGCATACCCAGACATTGGGACTCATCAAGTAAACCATGGGAGATAACTTCCAGCTTCAAGGACAGATTTCTGGTTTCTTGGGGGTTTGATTTATATTGTTTTCATGTAAATGTAGACTGTCTTATAGGAAAGAAAACTCTGAAATGAATGCTGGAATTTAATGCCTGACACTGTCTGTTTTGTGTAAATGAAAGAGGAACATGAAAGCTGCATTTTTCCAAATGCCAATGTACATTGTTGAAATGCTAATATGATGGAGCAGAAAGTGACAGACATAGGAAAGGTGGAAGTCTGAGGATTGTAAATGCTTACTTCAAAACACAGATGGGAGTTCAAATGTGTGGTGTTCTAATATGTCCTGTTCAAGCACATTATTTTTGTCTTTACAGAAAAGCAAGTAGACAGAGGTTTAATGTCTCCTACTCTTTTACAAACACAAAGTGACATTAAGAAAAAATCCATCTTCTGACACAAAAAGTCTCACTGTGTTTGTTGACTTCTATATTGGCCTTTTTAAGGTAAATCAGGCTATTTAACCATGAAATGTCCTCTAGGAGGAAGAATATTGATCAAAATGATGGTGGGTTTGTGTCCTGGGTTGTATATCCATATCTCTGTTACCACAGTGGTAACAGAGAGCAGCAGAGCACTTCCTGCAAGTGTTCTTCTTGACTTAACATCTTTTCTCCGTCTGTGTCAGGCTGACATAGTGCAAGCTTGTGTGCGGAAGTGGTGCAGATTATTTTCACTGGGCTTTTTAGATATTTCCTTTGGTTTTCTGTCCTCTACCACTTGCCACTCCCCACAACCCTTTTCTGCGTTATATCCTTATACTTCCTACCTTCTTAATGCCTAACTTGACTCTTTCCTATTTTATATTGGGCTGTTTCCAGCTTTGCTTTCTTCATTTCTCAGATCTATCCTGTTTCTTCCCATGCCATGCACACACATTTCCACTGCAATTTAAACGTCTGACATCTTCTGGTGATATCTGTTGCAATTGGGATGCTCTTTACTTTCCCCATCTTTTGCAGCAACCACACACATCATACTGCCTCCTCCCTCCCACCACAGCTCAGGACCTCTTTCCCATGTCTGTGTCCTTCCTCTCCTTCTTCTTGCTTCATTTGTCTAAAAATGACCATCACATGCCTAATACCACCACATTGTGGCTTGCTCCCTCCTGTCTTTTGGCCTCCAAATATTTTTGTACTTTTACTTGCTTCTTTACTGGCTGTTGTTTACTCAACCTGCTCTTTTTCTCACGCTATATGCCTGAATCGAATTTTTAGATGTAGATTTTGGGATATTTGTCTCATATTTTTTCTGTTTATCCATTTTCCATTTCTACCCACACATTCCATTTCTGCTGAATAGCAGTTTGCATAATTGTTTCCTCTTCCATTTCTATTGCAATCCTCCATATAAGCTCCTTCCTCTTCCTCTACTGTCTTCCCATTCATCTCCAATGAACATGACTTCCTTGAATGCTTAGTCAAAAACAACATTCTTTGTTTCCCCTTGACTGTAGCCCTGATTCAATTTCCCTTATTCCTCCAAATTGTGGGGATTTGTTCACTAGCTTAGCAAATTTTCAACTTTTCAACTTTTCAGCTTCCTTTCAAGGAAGGAAGACAGAACTGACAGTACTTAAACAGGATGAACTGCATCATTCTGAGGGGGAAAAAAAGTAGTTCAAAGGTTATTTTCATGACACTGAACGTTTAATTTCATAAAGCTTTGGGTCTCAGCAAAAGAACATGATATAGCATCTGCCTCTCCCTTGTATACTCCACATATAAAGCATTGGAAAGCTGGCTGTGTATTGTATAATAGCTTTTGTTCAAAGGAATAAAAAGCCATTTGGGCACAGTTATATTAATCATTTGTGTCACTTAAGTCTCTATTGTGTCATGTTTTTGTATGAGCATGGATGTTTTCACCTCAAATCTCACTAATTTGTGCTACTTGAAGTTAAGTCTCAGCATTATTAATTTAGTGAGGGTTTTATTTGCAGAAGTCATCTTCAAATTTCCATCTGTTCGTCTGAATGACGGCTACTCATATTAGCTCTCCTGAAGGAAACTACATGCCAAGAAAGCCTGATGATCCAATTATCAGTGTCTAACACTTTCCTTTATCAGAAAAAAAAACAAGTCCCTCTGTCACTGATTAAAAGCTTCCCTGCTTGCACCCCGACAACTTTCTTTGAGAGGACCTTGAATGAACCAAGGCTTTGAGCTGGATATACCCACAGCTTTTCATTAAAGTGAACACATTAAAACTACCACAATTGTGTTCTCAATATCTAAATTTATGTTTTACTAGCAGAGGAATACAAAAGAATAAAGTAAGTTTTTAAAGACAGAACAATCATTTCTGCTTAGGAGAGAGATTTAAAAAAAATGTCTTTTGATAATGATTCTACCTGGCTCGGTCATAATTTCTCCTCTGTGCTGCCTTCAATTGCTGGTTCATATTTTACCAAAGGGATCTCACCCTAGGGTGGCGCAATATTTCCTCTTCCTGAGGACTTCAGATTGCAGCAGGCAGAATAAAGCAAACAGGCAGGTTTCCTGCTGCTCAGCCACAAAGTATTAGTGCTGCATGATTAACAACAATACAGTCAATAAGGGAAAACAAACATATTCAAAAGTTCTTGCATCAACTATGCAGAACAGTGCTGGTTCAGCGCATCTGTAAGTCCATGAATTACTGGGACTTGTTATCCACAGCTCACTCTATAATGTATATTTGTGCAACAGCTGTGAGGTGCTCTGGCAGCTATGCTCTTCCTTCCGGAAGAGACTCAAATGGAGCCTGTGGTTGTCACTGCTCTGCCTGTGCAGGGCTGAGATCCATTTCTCCTGCTGCTTTATTCTACCACCAACCAAACCTCCAGATGGAGGGGAGGCTTCACACCTCAAAAGCACAGTTTTGTTTTCTGGATCAAATCTACCAGGTATCATGCTCATTTCAAATTAAAGGACATGTTTCAAAAACTAAGTACTTGTGAAAGCACCTTTCCTGTACTTTCTGCACATAACCCCAATAAAACAAAAGGGACAAGGAAGGGCATGCCACTGGCAGGGTGTTCTGAAAGAAAAAATAGCCCTCCCTATCATGCATTAGCTTGTTTATGAGTCTGTCATTATGAGTCACTAGCTGCCTGCCACATACTCTATCTGCCATTCTGTTGTGTATGAAGCTTGATTCTGAGGGATAAACAAAAAAGAGAGATGATAATCAAGCTGAGAATAACTTTCTCATGGACAAGGTGTTTATGGACTCTGTGGGGAGAGCCAATAGAACCCTATGGGAAACAACAGAGTGAAACTAGCACAACAACCCACTCTGGGAGACCCTCCCACACCCCAGGTGACTGCTGGCTATGTGCTATAGTATTTTCTTTTGCCATAGCACAATTGATGAAGATACTGTACATTATTTTTCAAAAATATGGCGGTGGAGGAATTAAAACCAGAAGAGTTAATCAAAATCCCAGCTACAGTAGCACATCTTTTAAGAAAATTCTCTGGTCACTGGATTTGAAATTTTAATATTTTTATTACAGTAAACATTTATTTTAATTCTTTGTGTCTCATTTAAAACATCTGACCAAAAAAGCCCCAATACAACCCAAAACCCTAAAGCCCAAAAATCACATACATCTTCCTTGATGTAATAAGAAAATAATTGTATCTATTATCAGTATCAGAGGAATGAAAATACAGATAGGAAAGAAAGGAGTTTTATTTTCAATTCATAATTGAAAAGGAGAGGAAAAATTAAGTTCAAAGGAGTAGAAGGTGGTGCACTTATCAGCAGCGATGTGTACACCCCCTAAATGAAAATGAGTAACACATGAGAATGCTGGAGACAGAAACTCTTGTGTAGCATCCATACACAGACATTACTCTATTGCCAGTTTACTCACAGAAATGGTGCAGTATTATGTGAAATTGCAGAAATATTGAATAGACTGGTTTTTTCTAATGGAAGATGTATTAATGAAAAGCAATATCTCAAAACCTCTGTTAGTGTAGTATGAGCTGCTAACAAGCAAATTCAAATACAACCCTTGATACAAAATAAAATCAAGTAATGCAAAACAAATTCAAGCAAAGATATATGTTAAAGAATCACACCCTACAGATTCTATGGAAAATCATAGAGTGAAACTAGCACAACAACCCACTCTGGGAGACCCTCCCACACTCCAGGTGATTGCTGGCTATGTGTTATAGGACTTTCTTTTGCCAGGGCACAATTGATCAAGATAGTACGTGGCAACATTAGATGCTGTGTTCACGTTTCAACACATACATGGGTATCATAATCTGATAATTAATCTCACTCCTCCCATGCCTGGAAATGGTGCCCCCCAAGAATATCCACACCTTAGAGTAAAGGTGTCAAGTGTCTTTCAGCCAAGTAAGGTAGTCAAAGATGGTTAAGAAAGCAGAAACATCAGGATCATTTATGAAAAACAACAATAAAGATAGCAACAAATTTCAAAAGCACACACATAAAAAGTGTTTCCAAAAAAATCTGTACACTCTCATTAGGTAAAGTAAAAAGTCATGTAGAATTTCCTGTGGAAACTTCGAAAGTCAAATGGATTTCCTTTTTGCATCCAGTTGTGCCAAATGCTCTATGAACTAAGAGAGAATATGAAAAGAAATCATTAGCTTCTGAAAATACTTTAAAATAACATGGTAAATAAGGAAATGCAGGATCTAAAGTAAGAGAACTGTCAGGGTTTTTTTGGAGTCAACATAGTCCTCTGAACAGCATGTCCAAAACTAATCATAAGGTAAATGATAACTTTCTGGATACAAGCTAAAATGCAGGAGATAAACTAATTTGAAGTAGTATTGAAAACATATGCTAAGACAATGCATACAAACAGCAGTGCAAAGCAGAGGCTGTAGAAGCCATGCAAATCAATACAGTGTGTGGAAGGATCAAGGAGGATAAAGTCAGAACAAAACCTGTGCTGAAAAGATCTCTCTCAAACACATATTGCTGCAAAAATAGAATGGACTACAGAGAATTATTGGCAACCCCAAATCAATTTGTTGAAAGGTTCCCATCTATTTTAAAGGTGACAAAGTATGGGAACAATTTTAATCCCATTTCTCCATTCGTGGCCATGAAGTGTCACACAAGCAATACCAACAATGCTACTTTCTTTTAACCAACAGTGTTCTTGAAACTGCTAAAATTCCGAAAACACCACCAAAATTTCAGTGACCTAATGGGAACTACCTCTCCTTGCTCTTTACCAAATCGTTTATATTGATTTACAAGGATGGGTTGGCCCCTTTTTACAGTTCCTACTCATTCTTGCCCCTTCCAAAAGCAACTGAACAGGTGGTATGAGGTAATCTGTGTCCTTACCTAGGACAAGTAGGAAATATTTATAAATTGAACAGTATCTTGAAATGTCAAGTTTCATGACTTCCTCAGGATCAGAATCCCTCAGACAAGAAGAAAAGAAATTCTCCTTTTTCTTTATCAGGAAGTCATCTGTATTGCCACAAAAATTCAGCTGCTAGCTTGTACTGACTATCTCCTGTCCAGTTGGTTATTATAAAAACATTGAAAATATTCCCCCTGGTTTAAGGCTATACTCTTCGTTTTCGTCTCCACTGGCCTGGGAGCCTTATTTTCGCCAGCTTCAAAACTAGAAGCTGAAAAATGACTTTAAAGCAATGAGTTGGTGTGGGCCTCTGTAGTCCCTCAGTCACAAAGCATTCATGGCCCGAGTCAGGATCTCCTCACAGTACTGTACAATGTCATTTCTCAAACTGTTTGAATCTGACCTGCATATTCTGTTTTACGTCAATGTATAACTCTGTTATTCCATTTTACATCAATGTATAACTCCTTTGTTATAGTAAATGAGGTCCAAAGATCGCCAAAGAAGGTACACAAATCATATTATTCTCGGTAAACAAATGCGTTCCCCTAAATAACCTTTATTCCCATGTTGCTTGTGAAGTTACCTGAACAAGTCCCCTAGTAGGAACTCAGTCCTGGTCTGTGAACTGATGTACAGAGAACAAGAAAAACTAAGGAAAAGCAGACATACAGTCTTCCCTAAGGTGTTGCAGACTGCGCTGTGCTCACTCTGCTGAGATTATCCTGAATGTAAACTTCAGTGCTGTGAACAGAAAATGCATCTTCAGCATTTATTGCTCAGAGACAGATGTAAATGGCCTTTGGATTACTGTACATTAGTGACTGAAGGAAGGCTTAAGCATCCAATTCATAGAGGGAGATTCTCTTGATTAAAAATGACAAAATATTTTAGTCCTTCGGCTGCTTTAAATCAGAACTTTCAACTCTTGCAGTTTTCATTGGTCTGACAACACCTGATGTTTTGCTTATGACCTACAAGTGTGTGATCATAATAATGTTTTAGTTTTGCTTTCCTTTACATATACCTTTCCAGATTTCAGTTTTATAAACTGAACAAATAGCAAACAAGAAAAGCAAAATTACTTGTGCACAATATAATTTCAAAGGAGACGCCTAGTTTTGTGGATCTGAACAAATCAGATTTTGTGGATCTTTCAGACACATGAACACAGTACATGTCTTTCCGAACTACATTGAAACTAAACCTCTTTCTGAAACAAAGATTATAAACTATTGGTCACGTAGTTAGTACCCATTACCTCCTGTAAGGAAAAAGTAAAATATAAATAAAGTATATATAAATATATATTAAAAAGTAAAATAAAAATATAAGCTAAAATACTTGTATTTCTTTTCTCCTGAGGAAGAATGTCTTAGGCATGGCTCTGATACTGTAAATGAAAAGACTGAAAAGGATGAAAAAAATCGCATTAAAATATGTTTCATAACACTTTTTTATATATTTGCTTTTTAGCCTTCTAGTTGGGACTGTATCTTTTATCCTTTCAGCTTGCTTGAATGTTACTTCATTTCAAGCAATTAGTTTGAATTTTTCTTACATTTTACTTTATTGTATGTTTGTTCTGTCAATCAGTGAGATGATTTTGTTTTACTTAAAAATATTATCCTCCTGTCAATAGCCGATGCAATCAAAGACTCTCAGTACTGTGCAGGTTAATTCTTCCATTTTACTTATTTTATAAAGAAAAAAATGTGTGTGCAGGGATTGAAAAATACCTCACAAGGAAGAATTAAGAAGTTAGTGTAGTTTAGTCTGCACTTTCCTTCTTGCTGGTTAAAAGAGAAATACTGGCAAATAGACCCTAGTCAACCACAGTAAGCTGCTTATCCCTGTTTTTTAGTAAAGAATTATGAAGATTTTACTGGATTATTTTGCATTGAAAAATTTTTTGTTGAAACTGGTATTTTCATGGGAAACTGCTAGCAGGAAAAAAAGGTCTGAAAAAGTGAAAATTTCAAATCAGTGAATATGTTCTTTCTACTAAAACAATTAGCAAAAATATAATGGACATCTATATAATATACATTATTATTTATATTTGGTATAACACCTTAGGAAAGAAAACAGAAAAAGTAATCTTCAAAAAATATTTCAAAAACGTGGCTGAATATTTTAGTCTTATTTAATTAAAAATATTTAAATAAATACATTCTCATGTAAACCGATTTAATTTCATACTTGTGGGGGTTGCATTACATGAGTGTAGACTGAGCTTGAAGATATTACAGGAATCAAAATAAATTAAACTATGCACTGCTATGCTGCGGATCCCAGTTATGAGGAAAGACTGAGGAAAGACTTAGTTTTTTTGAGTAAGTGAAAATTCAATATATTCTTAACAGAACTAAAACATGATGTGCTTTCTCACAATTCTTTTAAACTCTTCAAAAAGTTTGTACCAGGGGAAGTCCTTTCTCACTTTGCAGGATTGCCACTCCAGACCTTGAAGAGTTGTATATTTTCTCTATAAGTGCAGTTGATAGTGAGGAAAAAACAAATGGTATAAAACAACCATCACAGCATTTTTGTAGGAGCCCTAATTATGACTCTCTTACACTATATTTTAAAAAGAAAATTAGCTAGAAGACACTAAGGTAAGCACGAACACAATATCAAGCTAAAAAGTCCTTTTCATTGAAATTTTATTTTAGTGACAAAAATCTTTTAAATACTATTTTTCAGGTAGAGTTGAATTATTTTAACTGCATATTTATCTCCATTTAACAAAAAAAAACTCACAAAAAATGTGAAATGTTGACATAATTTTTATTCATTTTTGTTACAGTTACAAAATTGTGTCAGAAAAAAACCTCAGTCTTCTTTGTTTATCTTTAAAACTTCTTAATATAATTATTTCTGTTCCTGGAACAGAGCTAAACCCAATGTATTGTAATGGAGTATTGGGTCAGTTTGACATTCACATCATGGAACAGACAGGTAACCTGAAGGAGCCTCTGAAATTCGGGATAGATTCGTAGCATCAGGTTTGGCCAGTGATTTGAAATCACACAATAGAATTGAAAAGGTCCTACTGAATTTATTCGTGCCTGGGGCAAAACATTCTATTTTGCAGTAAAAATATATATTGAAATAATACTTGTTCAAATAACTTTATTATGATTTCCTTTATCATCTAACACTCCACAAGCTAAATAGAATATTTTAATTATGAAATTGCTAAAGCAATTAATTTCAATTCTCTTTACTAAAAATCCAGGATGCAAAATGGTAAGTAAAACACAGAAGGATACAATTACATAAGCTGTGGGTGATATTCTTAACTCATGCAAACAAGAGAGGCAAAGGGAGTGTTAAAGCTTCACTGCTAGCCTCAGTTAAGAATGAGGTCAATTACCAGAACTTTTGAGGTTCTAGTAAGGAAATTAAATTATTCAAGTTGGTCATAATCCATAAGCAGTTTTGCAGTCCACATGCAATTTTTGTTAAAGCGCTACAGCTTTAGGAACATGTTGCATGATTATGTACATAACTGCCTATTCTCTCCCTTTTCTGAGTAAATTTGGAAAATGCATAAGGGGCCAATCTTTTTCAGCACTAAGCCTGGTCTGCACTGACCCTTCTGTTCTTCCAGAACTATCCTGGCTGGCCAGCAGCTCAAAAGAGCTTTGATGGCTTTGGGTCTGCAGGCAGGGAAGGAATATACAGCTGTGTTAGTATGGCAGGCTTCCACCTGCACCTCCTTTCAAGTGAGATGATAGTCTCACTTTGAATTTCCTAAAACTGAGAGTCAGTGCATCTAACAGAAGGCAACAGAAAACTCTTTTTTTTTTCCCCTGAGCACACACAGGGCAATAATTCTTCTTCATCTGATTTTCCTAACTAATAGACAGGAAAAGGAAGAAATCAGTGGAATGCTCTTATACATTAGGTTGAAGGGAAAATCTACATTGATTTTTTACCTTCCCTTTTATTGCATACAAGTACACATAAATAAGATATCTCATTTAGAAAATTAGAAAGCAGCTCACTTATTATTTTCTACTCCAGTTTTCAAGCCAACAGGTTGTGTATTCCACCCACAAAATGGACAAAGAACAAGTGTCAGGAGTCTCAGCATGGCAGGCAGTGGCAGGAGCACTGCAGCAAAGCCACAGCACTGGTAGGGAGGGGGCCCTGAATGAATACCAAGCAACAGGAGAGGTCCTGGTGGAGGCCTGGTTCCACAAGCAACTTTGTGAATTATTTAAGATAATTAAAAAATTGATTGGACATGACATCAAAGGAATTTCCAGACCAGGGCCACAAAACATGGAGAGTAACGCTGTGGTGAGTATGCTTGACCTGATGCATCAGAGAAGAGCTCTGGCAAAACCTCTGCACAACAGTTCCCTCAGCTCATGCAATTCAAAACCAAATTTTGTCTTAAACAATGTAAAATAACCAAAATTTTGGGTTGTGGAAGGAGAAGGGTTTTCAGCAGTCTTTTCTGATTTTTTATTTTTCAGCTTTCAGATGATGCGGTGAGGGATGTGTGGTGAGATTTTTTCCTGATGAAGTTCAGCAGATTTTTTTGTGGTTATATAATGTATTTACTTTTTTAGGCAAAGTTCTCTTGGGTGAGTTTTATCCTTGTTTATTTTTTCTCAGCTTTTCTCTCCCATACCCAGCACAACACCCTGAAGTTCCCTTGGAAATTATTCACCTATTGGCCTGATTATTTCAATTTTTTTTCAGGTTCCTTAGCAGAAGAATGAAGATTCTAATCCTTGGGCTGATAGCTTCTTAAATTGTAGACCTATATTTTCTGTGAAAGCCAGTAAATAATTGGTTTTTGTTTTCTGGAACAGGTTGCCCAGATATGTTGTGGAGCCTCCCTTACTGGAGATATTCAAGAATCATTTGGAAGCAATCCTCTGCAATGTGCTCCAGGATGACCCTGCTTGAGCAGGAAGGGTGGACCAGATGATCCACTGTGGTCCTTGCAATCTTTGTCCATTCTGTGATTCTGTGCTGTGAGGGATCTGTATACTGAACCATGTGATATGGAGAAAAAGAATAAAGGTCCTAGATCGCTTTCCCTTTTCCATATTTGTGCCGTGAATTCAATGAAATTTAAATTAATTACAGTAAAATGTTCCTTTTAAGTGGGGAATCACCTAAATCATACACAATAGACTACATGCATCCACTGAATAATTCCAATGATTTTAAAAGGATTATTTTAGAGTTTAACTTTGCACAATACATGCAACAGCTCATAACCCTTTATGAAGATAATACTCACAAGTTTAAACAGTACAGTGTCCTGAATTTCTTGGGAGGCTACAAATGGTCCCTCAGTGCTCATTAGCAGGCTATAGTTCCTCCAATCACGGGTTTCTGAAGCAAGAGCATTATAGTTCTATTTGCACATAAGCTGCTGATCTATCCAGGAAAAAGTAATATTCAGCATTAATTTATACATAAAGTATAAGAAAAAAACATTCCAAAACAAAGAAAACAAGAAGGTAATAAACCATATTTTTGTGTAAACAAAGGGAAAATATGCCATCACAATTTCCCAAATTAGCAGAAATGGCTTCAGCAGTCACTGTCTAAGAAAGTACAAAGCTGAGGAAGTGACAGTACTGATGTTGCCAGTTCTGTGATACTGATTAGTCTTAATTCATTGTGAGAAATTTCTCAGACTGCTGGCAGTTAATAGGTTAGCTGCTCATCTGAGACCTAATTTACAAGAAGAATTAAAAGGTCGAGCATGCTGATAGTGGCAGGAGTTGGGAGCCTAATGAAAATGCAGCAGAAACTTTTTGAATTACTTAAGATAATTAAAAAATTGGTTGGACAGGACATCAAAGGAATTTCCAGACCAGAGCCACAAAACATGGAGAGTAATGCTGTGGTGAGTATGCTTGACCCGACGCATCAGAGAAGAGCTCTGGCAAAACCTCTGCACAACAGTGCCCTCAGCTCAGGAAAGATACCTCATGCCAGTTACACAATGAGACTACATTTCTACACAAAGCTTTCCTCTTCATACTTATTTCTTACTAAATTACTGTCTTCATCTATTATATGTATATTAGTATTATCAAAGCTATCACTATAAAATCCGAAGTTTCTTGAGAACAAAGGATCTGCAATACAGGAGAATGTCCCAAGGCAATTCTTTAAAAGGTAGATATACTGAATTCTGATTGATTGAAAAGTCTAAGTTTTTGTTATCATACTTCTCTTTCAGGGCCAGGCTGAAAGCATGTATTGCATGGTCATGAAATAACTGTTTCCTGATAAGAACATGGAAATCACAATATGGCCATTAAAGAAATGGTTGTGTGTTTTGATGGGGTACTGTTGAATTCTTTAAGATAGCTGAAAAATATTTTTGATAACAAAAATGAACATTTTATTATAATAAAAATTAAGTACGTTTCAATACAGTGTTTAAACTACTTTGGACCTGACACAGAAAGCAGAGCAGAAAGTAAGGTCCCTCTTCTTTCTGTATGGAAATTGGAAGAGTTTAACATAAAATCACTTAAAAACACATGTTGAGTTGAGCAGCCAATCCAGAGAGAAATGCCACATAGAAGGGTATGTCTGAAATGCTTCCCCTTAGCCTTACCCAGCTGATTGTTTCCACTCCACGTTGAAATGGCAGCTCAGAGGTCTGGGATATCTGTCAGAGACCTGAAAATGGCTTAGGGATTTTCCTTTGACATATGCATGCTGGATGTGTAAGCCACCTTTACATAGTTCCTTGATAAGGAGATTGATATGAGCAGCATAGCTAACTATTTGGGTCTTAATCTTCTGGGGCTTCTGCATCAAATCCTAGGTTTGTCCTGATTAATGTGTTTGTGCCTTCATCTTTACAGTGAGCTTGTCTTGCTAAGGTTTGTTAAAGAAATTTTAGGATGACCAAAAGATGCAGACTTCCATTATAAAACTGTAGTGGATCTTTTAATTAATTGTCTTGGAAAAATTAATGTGTAATACAAACTTAAAAGAAAATTTTTGAATTATATTTTTAATTAGTCTCATAAAATTCATTATTGGCATTTTCTTGCCAGTAAAATTCTGATATGTAGAATGTTCCTGTCAAATTATAATCTACATCAATACATCAGAAAAGTACACACAACTGTCCCTCAGGTACACAAAACACTCATCACCAAGGCAACTGATGACTATAACTATATATTTGAAATGCTAAATGACATTGTATGAAGTACTTCATCAGAAAGAAGCAAACAGAACAGAACAGAAATAACACTATGGCCATTTTGACTTAGACACAAAAATGGCATATTTCATTTAAAGAAAAAATAAGTTTTGAAAAGAAATTAAAAGAAGAAAGAAGCAAGAAGCATTAACATTGCAAATTGATGGTGGTGAGACAGATAGGCCATTTCAGACATATCCAATAAATTAAAAACTTGAAGTATATGAATAAATAAATATAATGGACACAATACCAACATGAAAATAGTGTTACAACATTGTGGTCTTTTTTGTCTCAAGGAAAATCTTGCTTAATAAAACAGTTTTGATTATGAGTGAAAATAGCATATCTCTGTTAGAAATAAAAACTATTTTATTTATGGCATATAGCAATTTCCTGTTTTTCTGTGAAATATTGTTTCTTACAATGAAGAGAGAGACCATGTCTGAGAAATATACTGTTCAGTGTAACATGCTGTTTTATAGCATATTGTATTTCATGAATATTTTGGTACTTCTGTCAGTATAGCTAGTCAAAAATGCATGAAGAAAATAATTTTATGACTAAGATTATGCATCAAATAATTTATACTATAAATATTCATTCTGGTTATTAAACTGCTCTAATTATGAATGGTTTCCCAGAAGCTACAGCATGTACTTGGAAATGGAGTCACTGTTTAAAATAAAAGCATAAGGCACACTGTGAGCACAGCAGAAGATATGAAAGATACTTAGGGAATGGAAAGGCAGAGACTCTGACATTAATAGCATTGAACTTACTGAATATATATTTTCAATATTAACAGCAAACTATATTTCAGATAGACGTGAATTAACTTCAGAAATCTTCAGTTTAATTTCCTAAAGTATGGCCATTTGGCCAGCCCTTTCAGCGCCACATCAGGTTGGCAATTTGAGGACTCCCAGGCATGCAGAGATCCAGGTCTCTTTTTCAGTCTCTTTGAACGCCAGTGTGACAAAAGTGAGGCAAACCTTTCTCATGTTGAGTGAAATTAGCTTCAAGGCCTGCTTAGCCTGGTGCTTAATATTATTTGGATGATACTCATAGCAGTGTTCTTATCACTTTCTTAGTGGCACACAGCTGGATACCAGCAATGGGTGACAGAAAAAGGAGACACAAAATGCATCACCAAGCCCAGTGGCACAATTTAGTCATGTTGTGATAACTGTTGAAGTAGTGACTTTGAAAAGTTGGCCAGCTTTTTCTACAGCACAAATAATGAAATCAGAGGTGTAGCATCAACTTCTAATGGTAAATCTCGAGTCACCAGAGAAGGACAAATCTCAACCATTGTAAAAAGTCACTAAACCAGATGGCAAATGTGCTGGTGTTTACTTCTTAAAGATAGTACTGCAGCTGTTATGTATATTTTTTATTAGAGGGACGCTCAAATGTTTAATGTAGCCATATTATTTTTCCTGTTAGAAAATGGCCATATTTATATTTAACCAGTGAAACAACATCAATAAATTGGTTTTCATTATTGGTGGCTCTGTAATTTTTTCATATAAATATGATGCATAAAGTTATTATTTTCTTGAAACCCTGTCTATTTAATGTTGAGTTAAAAATGAAATATATTTGATGGTTAAGAGCAAACATTTTATTTGCAAAAGCACTTCCTATTTTTTACAGTGCTACTTTATTGAACTTTTTTCCGAGGTGTAGATATAATTTTATTCAAGGGCAGTGTTGGGTATAAAGACCTGATAGATCCCATATTTTTCCTACTTTTGTTATTCTCAAACAGAAGCATAAAGCTTGTTTATATAAAAATAGTATAAAACTCTTGATAAAAATCACAGGTAACCAATAATGTTCAGGAAAAACATATATATTAGAATGTCTCAGGAACTTTTAGATATTTTGTAAACTGTTTAGAACTCTAATAAGAAAAGCCATGTTTCTAGGAGAAAATCATCTGTCATAATCCCTCACTCTTCCTCTTCAAAAAAGACAAAATCGATTTATTAGCAAAACATCACTGTTTTATGACAACAAAATGAAACAAAACAGTAAAGAAAAACACATAAGGAAAGAAATATGAGACAAATTATGCTTTTACAGGATGGTTCTTGTATTCTTTTTTAATCTTTCTGTTCATGGCAAAGTATTTCACTTATATGCATGACCAAATTTTAGATTTCAATAGCATCAACATTTTATTAGCTTAAAAATTATATAAATTTTTGTTGTTGTTGTTAGAATAGCTTTTGGATTTTTTTATACGTCCAGATAACATATTTTATAAATGCACAAAGAAAATAAAACATGAGCCTTAACATAAAATTTAGGGGAAGAAATAATAAAAAATAGAGGAAGTAGAGGAGCACACAATGAGAATCTGAGTAGACTTTGTTGGTCCACAAACATTGATCTTTCCCTTTGTGTGGAATGGTACCATCATCTTAAATCAGCCACCTTACCCCCTACCACTTAGTTGTAAAATACAGAAATACTTTAGAGTTTGAACACCACAGAAATACAAGAGAACTGAGAGAATATAATATTCCCTACCTACAAGCCATGTCTCTGTCAACCAAAGGGTGGATGTAAGAGTTGCACTGCCTGAATTTTCACTGGAACTGAGCAAGGAACTCACTGTGGAGTTGAGCTGCTTTTTGCAAGGCCCCTCCTATAACAGTGGCCAATAAATAATTACAACTAGAGAAAATGATTCATTTTAGTAAAATGGTATATAATTAAATGGAACTGGAGTAATTCAGAAGAGTTAAAATTTAAGATTAATTTCAAGAAGCATCTCTGAAACTGAGCTTTATTAAGCTGTGGGATTTGCTATCCTAGCAGTCATAGTTTCTCCAGATCACAACCTCCTTTCTTCTCTGCATCACTTTCCCATTTTCCTATAAATATTCATTTACACAAAGTGTATTTCATACCTCAAACTATTTGCAGAGATGATTAAAATGAATTTTTATTTAATATTTGACGTAGTCCTAAGTTCTTCACTGAAGAACTTCATGTTGCTGGTTATGTGATATTCATATTTTCCGTAGCCTGATCCAAGTGGCCGGTGTTCTGAAGGTATTATTATTAATATCAACAATAAGAAATACTAGTAATCATAAATAATAAGAATGCAAAACATGAAGGAAGCTACAATCAAGCCTTCACACCAATTACCACTGTGTGACGTCACTGACACAAGTAAAAAGCTGACTAATTCAAGTTAAGAGGCTTGATAATGGAAGGCAAACAGAAAACCCTGGGTAATTTTTAGTCAAAGACTGTCATTTCAAGACATCTCTTAAATATCAATATCTACAGAAACACCAGTTGAGCACACAAGGAATAAGGAGTCACAAAACATGCTTATATTGTTCAACATAGGCAATAGATGAAAACTTTAATATGAGGGAGGTCAAAAGCACCTTCAAGAAAACAAAAGTCTTGCTAGCCTCAAGTGCAACAGTATTTTACTGGTTATACTTAGCATATTCTATGTGCTGAGAATTTTATGAGGGAAACTTACTGCTGCATATGCACAGCAGAAGAGTAGAGTGGGTGCACAGAAAACATAATCGTTTTCCAGGCTATTGCAGGTCTCCCAAAGATATAGAAACATTTGCTTTTCTTAGATGAAATCCATGACTAACAGTGCATGAATGTTTGTACTGAAGAAAGAAGTGAAAAGTTCCCATGACTGATTAGCAAGGTTATTATATCAACTATTGATTCCTGAAACAAACAAACAAATGAAAAAGACACTTTAGAAAAACGTGCATAAACCACAAGATCACTTTTTATCTGATTCCATTTTCATACAGATATAATTAGAATCAGGAATAACAAGGAATTGCAAGGCAATTTATTTTATAAATACCTCTGTGATTGTGTGGAGGAGAGCTCTCACTCTCAGCCAGGATACTGGTTTTAGCACCCAGGGCATTTACTTGTCTGCTTTTAATCATTTGTGACTTAGCATTAGTTATCCTTTGAGGAAAAAATAGCCCCAGCTTCACTGCCTAAGGAGGTCTTTTTACATACCTTGATCTGATCTTAAACTGCATGGAGAGTCAACTGAAGCTCTCTCTGACAAACAGAGATAAGAAATTCTCAAATTATATCTGCATGCAGTTTGTGTGAGACATATGAACTTTTGTACCTGTCAGTGAAGACCAGACAGTGACAGTGAAAGGTCTGCATTTAACAGAAACACAAGTCACTGAGCTCTCCCCTCTTAAGAAAATGCTATTAACTTTGTACCTCAGTAGTTCAGTAGGAAACAGAGAAACAATATCAAAGCCAAGTGTATGTAGAAAACTTAAAATCTCCTTCAACTTTCTGATTTTACAGTGCATATAAACTCCACTAAATATTCCCTTCCTGTCATATGTTATCTGTAGCTAACAGTAGACTGCTCTTTGAAAGAACTGAAACACTTTTCCAGTCTGACCAGAAAATCTGACACTGGACTTCACACCTAGAAACAGAGGCAGACAGACTGAGTGTCCTTAGGCAAAAGAGGGAAGGGTATTGAAGACATGTTTAAGGTCTGAGCAATTTTAGGTACATGGTACACGGTACACGTCAGGGAAAGTATTAAATTACATTCATAAACAACGCTAGAATAAAGAATGGCACACAAAAAGAGCCATGATGGAAATCCAAGTCACATATGAAGACCAGTGGCAAAATCTATGCATAAAAAGAACGGTATTGCTTAAGCATCTTGGTAAACACCCTCATCTTTTGCTGTGGACATGCTGTTTGCATGATTGAAAAATAAGGTGCTGTTTAAGATACAACTTCTAGGAAATCCACAGAAACGTGCAGCAACTCTTTTAATCCTTATCAACTAGAATAATTTCCAAGGATAGTATATATTGTTACCCAATAATTTAGGAAATGTAAAATAATTCAGGTGAGTATGCTGAAGGGGTGGGTGTTCTTGTACTTCAACTTTGGTTCTTAAAAGTAATAAGCAGATAGTAGAATTAATGTAGGAAAAGTATTCATTTGTCCCCTGTCCTTCATTATGAATTTAGCAATTGGAATATGAGTTCCATCTTCTCCTACAGCTACTTTTATCACCACAGGAGCCTGATTCCTACCTTTAGCAAAGAGGAGAGGGTTAGGTGGCATGGGGCTGTTATCAACACAAGATGAAGCATAAGAGGACAAATGCAAGAATAGAGCTGAAGTCAAGGAGGGTGCAAATAGAGATTAACAGTAGCTGAAATTCCCAAAATAACTTGCTTATTCTTATACTGTACTGTTTTGTATCAATGGCTTTATTTAGAAAATCTATTAGTCATGCTCTACAATCTCACATAATCCATAGGATTTAAATTATCATGTTTAATTCATGTTTCTTAGTGAAAAAAATTGTCACTATATTCTTCAGAGAGTTTAATACAGAATTAAAAAGAAAAAAAAACTTCTCTAAATTAATTTTATGAAAACAGAATTATAAAATATTTAATATTTAATCCTACCAGAGGCTATCCTAAAGTAGAACGGGCTTCTGCAGCTGTCATCATTCTTTATGTTTGTGTCAATGTTTGTTCTTTCAATTTACTGACTAGGAAGTGGTGAGAAATCAGCTCTCCTGCCAAAGAAGAATTTGGATCAGATCTGAAGTTATGCTTTCACGTCCAAGTAGAGGTATTTGCTTGGTTTTAATTTATAGCTGCAACTTATTCAGCACAAATAAGATGCCTTCATCACCACATATACACTCAAAAACACTGATCTCATTTTGAATTTGTACTTGTCCATACCCACTTTTAAATATTCAGTCTTTTTAAAAAAATCTTTGAGGAGCAGAAGTGCAAAGGAAAGTGGACCAAAGAAGTCCTTCTTAAAATATTGAGGAGGCTCATTAAATTTATTGCCATTAGAAAAATTTAAGATATTCTTGTGAGATTCTCAGTGGCTGATACTCAGAATTTTCTGGATGCAGTTTCCTTAAGGCAATTTGTAAGATCACACAGTACATTTTTTAAGTTTAGGCCTGATGTATGTCTTAGTTATGCAATTCTCACAAAAACTCACTAACTTTCTTAAACAGTCTTACTTTTTGTAGACCAAATTGTGGTGGATACATTAATCTAATGACATTAACCAAGTACAGACCAGTTTTGTGGCATAACTGGCTGATATAACTGAAAATAACCCAAAAGGGGACACAATATTTATTCTCAATTAATCTAAAATGTTTATTACAGTGGTAATAGTTGAGGCAGTTTACAATGAAAGCTTTAACTGTGTATATGGTGCATAACAATTGAGCTTACAGTTATAGAAATATACAGGAATATATCATTAAGCTATTTTAAAAATAGAGTGAATGACTTGATATCCCATAATAACCTTTTCATGACTTAGTCAAACATAAAGGTACTTTTCCTAAAAAGCATTTAATACTTAAGAATGTAAACTATAGTCAAACACTTGGAATAACAGCAACTAAGAAATTAATAATTTTATAAAGGATGGATACAGTGTGAGATTTCTCATTGAATTTTGCCTAGAACCAGAAACTTAGAATAAATTTTATCACTCAATGGTGATGGCAATAAATACAGTTCAGTGGCTGTATATCAAATATGCCTACTGCAAAAACATTTTTTCAGTATAATAATTTTAAGGATTTATGAAGGGATTTTTTTTTAACTGAAGGGGTTGTAGGGCTTTTTAATGCTTGGAGAACTGAAGGCATGATTTAACAAAATAGAGCTAAATGTGGTATAAGTAGGTAAAGAATAAACATTTTTATTTCTGTGCATTTGTTCTTTTTCCTCAGCCAACCCTGTATTACAGTCTGAAAAGTTTACTAGAATATCTCAGTTTTGCAAGTATGAGATTCTATGTCCTGAAGAAGCATTCCATAAAACCTTTAGTAAAACCTGTGTCCAAAATTTAAACCAAAATAACTTTGCAGAAAAGCAAATAGGCTGGGATACTCCTTAGAAGATAGGGGGAACTTTACTATTTTAGGAGTACTAACCACCATAGCTGCTATACAATTATAGATTGTTAATAAACAGTTAATTTCCTGGTAATTAAACTTAATACATGGATGAGCAACAAGGTAACTTTTACCTCCAATTAACCTGCCCTTTCACCTATTAAATATAATTGCACTCATACTTATACATTAAGTATAAACTGCACTATATTTTATAATCTTGTTAGCATTCACGCTTTGTTAATGAAATTTGATCAGCTTATTAAAGATGTTGAGTTTTTGCAGTTAACTCACATCTGTTGTCAGAAGTAATTAGATCAGGTGGCAAATGACAGCACCTTTCCTGACAGATGCTTTAATGTTGTGAGTTAGAATGCCCTAAATGTCTCTTTGAATAATGCCAAGATTTCAGCTAGGGTTTATTTGCCTTGAGGTTTCAAAGTAGAACTTTGGAGCAATCTGACATAGTCCCAGACAGGAATATGTGTGACTTTCACTTCCAGAGTTAGAGGAAAAGAGAAACACCTTCAAGATGATTTTTAATAAAGATTTGTCTTGGAAAGGTAGAAGATAATGTTATCAAACTATCTCAATATGTTTTCCTTTTAGCATATATACACATACTCTGTTAAGACACAAAAGCTATTGCATTATGCATTTAAGCATATCTCAAGACAGTAAATTACACTTCATTCTAATAATAACATCATTCAAATAAATGTGCTGACAAGCTGGTAAAGATAGTATTTTATGGCAGACTTTTTCATCAGACAGCCATGAAATAATGCTGGCTTTCTGCTTGTGAATCAGACAACACACTTTTTTAATGAACTTATCTCATAAGTAAGCACTGTAAAATGCACTGTTAAAGTGTCCCTTCCATAATTTATCCACAATCTAGGTAGCACACAGATAATAGCAGTGTAGGCTTCCCAGGTATATTTGGAAAAACATATTCATTCTTCCTGGTCCATATGATTATACTTTAAACAAGAATTATAGGAATGCCTTCAATCAATTCTCTGCATTGTTTTATCCTTACAAGCCATACAAGTGGAATCATGAGTGCTCACCAGATTGACAGTTCCTCCCCATGCACCACCCAACAACTTGGAGGAGCTGTTCAAAGGAACGTGCTGAGAGCCACCAAGAAGCATATTCTTTGTTACTGGTGCCCCATGCAAAAACGTCATAGGAATTTTGGTAGTAGCAAAAAAGATTGTTCTCTGCTCATGTTCAAGGAGCAGAGCGTTCTTTCCTTTGTCTCTGAGAGGTGAATGTTAATGATGTCTCTCTTCCACTATTTTTTTTTGTCCCCAGATCCATCAGTGTCTGGGTCCATACAATAAAAAATGCCCATATTAAATTTGATGAAACAAAAATGCTTTCATTACTGCAATTACTACCTTAACAGCAGTGTTGATGGGCAGAATAAAATGAAATGAAGTCCCTCCCATTTAACCACACTTAGGTTCCATTGGATGTCTTCAGAGGGTCACTGCTAAAGTCATTTGCGCCCATACTTCTGGATTGGTTCCTCATTCTTTGTTCTTCATGTTCCCAATAATTCTTTACACTTGGGAATTTGCAAACCAGCAGTCACACTATTTTGCTTCACTTCCTTCTAAACTGGAAGATTCTTATCAATATAAATTGTAGAAAGAGTGATATGATCTGGAATGATGAGGAGGTGAATTATAATCTGAGGATGATATTTATGTCATTCCATTTTTGTCTGTCTTCTTTATCCTTATATAAGACAGAATAAACACAAGAGTGGGCATTCATTGCAGGTCAGAAACATCCTCCATGAAGGGATATTCACAGTGACAATAATTTCCCGGTCTGGAAATGGGAGTAATTCTATCTGCCCTTTAGCATTTCGTTATGTCACATCTGGTTACATTTGTATAACACACGCCAACATGACAACTCAGTGCATCATATTGGCCTAGTGTGAGGAGATAAAGCGTAAATGGAAAATGACTGGCTAGGAAAGTGATGTATGATGCCTGAAAACAGAACCTGAAAAGAAGAAAAAGTACAAGATTCATATCTTATGAAAACAGGCAGAAATATGGCCAAAATATTTATAAGTCCAAGCTTAAATGTAAGGAATTAGTAGAAGTAATATCATTTTTACCTTAAAACAGCATTCAAGAGTACAAACATAGTACAATAGAGTGTAATTTATGCACAGATCAGTAAAAACATGAGAATAAAGGTGCATGATATTGCACATATCATTAATCTAATGGGGCCAAATGAAGGGGGAAAAGTCCAGTGCAGTGTTTGCATACAGGGATCACAGGATCTGTGTGTACTGAAGTATGCTAGGTCCTGTGGCACACTGTGTTAGTGCATCAGGCTTTGGCAGAGAATATGCTGTGTAGCTTTTTCTTTGAATTAGATTTTCGTGTTGAATTTTCAGTGATATGTCCAATGCCACTGGACAGCACCGCAACACCTCCATAGATAAGGGCTCATACCAAGGAGTAGCCTGAAGTATGAAAGACACAGTAGAACTGCCTAAAGAGGATAGAAAATACACAGAAAACAGACAAATGTGTGATTTTCCTACTTACCTCACAGGACTCAAGAAAGGGAGGGGGAAAAGTTTCAGCGTAAATGCTTCTCCAAAAGCTGTTGGCACACTGTTAGGGGCTCATTGCTATAGGTAAGTGCTGACTACACCAGGACTTATTATATGATGCAGTGTCTGAAAATATGTATCATATCAAGAGTGAGAGGTGCCTATGCAGAAAAAAATCAAAATTAATCGTGTCATCTTTGCATTTCTCTATTGCTATTATTTTGTGGAATTGTTATTAACAACCCTTGTTTGAAGCTACTATCAGAAACTATTTCAGTCCAATAAATAAAATTTTTTTTCTCTGCACTTGAAATGCTGGAGTCTCCCAGTATCTTGGTTTATGGTGACTTAATGGTCTTCACAAGACTTACTTATCAGGGTGCTCTGTGCTTGCTAATAATTTTTCTATATCAAACACCCCAGTTTGAAAAGACAAAAAAAGAAGAAAGCCAGAATTATTTTGGGTATTTCAACAGATGATTATTCCGTACTCTTCCTTACTGAAACTATAAATGTTTCAGTTTTTGATGTAGTTCTAACCTCTATTCAGTTTAGCTTGGGGATATAGCCAGTTTCTCTTGAACAGAGCCAACTTTGACCCATAGCCCACATGTTCTTACTTTTTGTACCACATATACAATTTATTATAGTAGAATAGTGAAATTCAGGAACTGTAAAAGGCAATTTTATATAATTTTCCTTTTAAAAAGCATTCTGTAGGATATTCTCTTTATTGCTGGTCTCTCATATGCTGTCATTGCCACTCAAGAAAAAACCCATTCTTTTTTTCCTTTCATAACTGTAGTAGAAATCCATCGTACTTCAGAATTATTTTTCCATAGAAATTTAAGTCATTCATTTACTAACTTTTGCAGTCAGAGAAATTGTGCAGAAGTGCTTTATGCAGTCAGTATGATAAATTTCAAGTTGTACTGGTAGAAGAATGTGAATAATGGAAAAATTATTCACAAATATATTATCCCCAAACTTTAAAGAAACCATACATATTAAGTTCCCTTATCCACTACAGGAAAGGAATAAATGATAAATAAATATTTCAGGAGTAATTAATTCAAATAATTTATTCTAGAATTATCCATGCCCTGATTGAAACCCTATTGAAATAATTGATCTCACTTCTGCCAAATCAGCTCCATAAAGAAATACACAAGAAGCTCCAGTATTTTATAGAATTAGGCTCTTTTAACTTCTGTCAAATTTTAACCCAGTTTAAAGCATTCTTTTAGTCTCTAAAGATTCACTTTTGATTCTGACTTCCTCATTCCCTCTGTTTTCCTTCCCCCAAATCTTTGCAATTTAAAAATGTCACACTGCAAAATGTGTGACACAGTTATTTCTTAAATTATTCTGATGGCATTTTGTACTCTTTATTTAACTGAATTGGTAGGCCATTATATCACATTTATCTATTTGGTGTCTAGTTTAGCAATTTATTTATGCTGAACAAAATATTATGTTGTGCAAGTTAGTCTGTTTCACTTTTCCATAACTTTAGAATTAAATCTTCAAGACTGTAAAAAACTGTGGGTTGATTTTTTTTTTTAAGAATGCAGAGATTCAAATAAGCACTTAAACAGATCTTCAACAGAACAGAACAGCAAAAGTCAATAAAGTCCCTAATGATCCAAAGCTTGAGTAAATAAGCCTTCATGTAGGTTGTGTCAGCCTGGAATTAGTTTCCTCTTTGAGAGGAACAGGAGAATGTGAATGTCTCCCATCTGGTTCAGCCACTCTTTAGGTCCAGATGGATTAGGATACTGTCCTTGTGTACAAGTAGATCCATTTTTCCTGTAGGTTCATAAAGGGAACGGGGACATCTCTGCACTAAGTTCTGCAGCACCTGACTTTTACAACTGCCCTATTAGGCAGTAGCTTTATAAAACACATGGAGAGCTTAGGAATGGCAGCCAAAAATGCTATGGTATAGCTCAGTGCCTTAAGCTAGAAACTAAGGAATACTAAAAAAAACCCCATGTGTTTTCACACCTCTTTCATTGTCTTTTTGTTAGGTTCAAGCAATTAATTTTTTTATTCTAAATCAGAGAAGGGGTAATCATTTTTAGGAAGGAGGAAATTTAACCAACCAGCACTTCAATGGCTAGAACATTGATTTAAGATGTAGGGCCTTTTTTTTTCCTGTTCCTTATTCCCCTTGAAGCAATTTGATTTACTCTTTTTATCTAAACTATGTTAATATATGCATATTGATTCAACAGGCCAAAACCCCACATTCATTGTTTTGCATAGTCAACAGAGCACTTGCCTAAGACAGGTAAATCTGAATTCCATTCCTGATTCTAAAGACCTGTATTTTTATCTGAAATGTTTAATGGAGCCAGGGCCAGATGTAGAACCAGACTGATTCCCAAGTGATTTTCTTAAACGTAGTCTAGAGTCATGTTCATATTCTCTGGACCAGTGAGTGTTGTACTACTTCATGCTATATTACCTCCTGAGGAGGGTCCTCAGAATACCTTGGAGTACAATAATAAAATATTCACAGAAGGGATGTGATTTCAAATCTTTGCAGATAGAAGAGGCAGCTATCCCCATATCCCCTCTCTCCTTTCCTTCCTCCTTAACCTGAACCTATTGAAACACATGTGGCTAAAGAAAGAAGAGAGTTTGGATTTTTTGCAGGTTGATTACACACAACTGTTTCTTCTCAATCCAGCTAAAGTTATTTGCAGAGAAACTCTTTTCTACATCTGAAGACAGAATTCCATGGTGAGACTGTTCTGAGCAGGCAGTGTCACTGAGCAGCACATCTGCAGTAAGTCTAGAGCATTGGCCTGCTGCTCTAGTGCTAAATCTTCTTTTTACCAGGAACTTCTCCTCTCTCTCTTCAAGATGATGTTTCCCTCTCTGCTCTGTACAGTGAGTCATTCATATCCACAAGAGGCTGAGCCAAATTCCTCCACCTGGCATATTTTATAACCTATGTTAATGGCTATTCATTCACTACTATCTTTGCTGTTACTTCTTTATGCAACTGTCCCCAAATATTTTATAAAGTGCACTGTATTTAGCTTAAACACTGGCTGCATTGCTCAGTACCATGACACTGCTGTTTTTCTGTAGACTTAGCCCCAGGTGTTCCATTCAACTTGAATATTTGATGCAATTTTCAACACACACAAAAATCCATTACTAATTTAAACATCTCAAATTCTCCTTTCACCAAAGATTTAAATCAAATTTCATATGATATGCAATTATGCTGCCTATTTCAGACTACTTTCATTATTGGTTTTTTTTGCACATTAACAATTTAGGTATCAAGAGTACTGGTAGAAGAGGTTGCTTAACATTGTTCTACCTTCAATCATTGTAAACTGCCTGCAAGCAAACTTGCACTCCATAGTTATTTTTCAAGATACAAAGAGCCCAGGACCAGAAACAAGGAGGATGGAAGGATTTATATATTCCTCAGAAAATCTTTCCAGGTTTAATGTCAATTTTGGTTGAAAAAATAAGGCAGGATTCATGGAACCTTTTTTTATTTTTGAACAAAATGGATATTTGTGTGACAGTATGTTTACATATACATGTAAAATTATACATACAGATAAATAAACATATTAATAAGTTTTCAGGCTAGAATTTGATCAAATTTGACAAGGCAATGGTTCTGATATTCCTCCAGAATGCAAAAGAACAAAGAACAAGTTTTTCCCTTCTTAATTCAGAATATAAATATTTGACAATCCATTTGAATGAACTTTTAAATCTATGGTTACTCCATGGGCAGTGTTCCTCCACATCAGACCATTCTTTACATATATTAAAATTATTCAGAAAATGTTTCTGAATCATGGTTGCTTGTCTCTCAAGTGAGCTAATGTGGGAACTCTGCACATCACTCCGGATGTGAGGAGTCCCCCGAGACCACGTCGAGAGCCGAAACCCCGTCAGGGGGCTCGGAGATCTTGGCATGATGCCCGGAACACTTGGTGGCTGGATTTCGATCCTGCAAATGAATTGCCAGTTTGGTATGAGGGCTGGAAGGTGTCACAGGTTTAAAGGGTGTTTTTATAAGGTGTACACAGGGTGAAAATATAAGGTTTAAAAAATTTTGTATAAAGGTAATGGGGACAAGATGGAGGGAACAGGGCGTGTCTCATCCTTCTTCCTTCTTCTTCTTGTTCTCCATCTTCTGCTGTGGTGATGGCACTCAGGGATTGGTTTGGGGAAGGGGTGCACTGTCCAACATGGGTGATAGGTATTGGGAGGTAAAGTCGGAGAGCATCGTGGCTGCCTTGCTGGTCAGACCTCTGTCTGCCAGGAAGAAAATTTTGTAGATAAGACTTAATAAACAACCTGAAGACCGAACAGCAAAGAGTCCAGTCTCATTCTTCAGAGCCTGGGGTCGCTCCCTGGACCACCCAACTCACCTCGGGGGCAGAGAACAAGCAGCCGACCCCGAGAAGCTAAAAGTTGACATATGGAAATTTTCCTGAACTTCTGTTCAAATGGTTAAAAGTTTTCCATTATGCCAAAGTACCTTTGTACAACATGTCTAGAAAAAGTTTGATGACTTCTAAAAAACATGCCCTAAATTTTATTTTATACATTTATGCTTGGACTTTCACACACAGATTCATAATAAGTTGTAGGTGCCTTTTATCCATTAAGCACCTCAAAACCATTTCGTTTTGCAATTCTCTCAGTTATCTTGCTCTCTTATTGATTTGCTTTTTCAGATAAGAAGCTCTACATAAAAAATTTTGAACAAATTACTATGGCAGTTACATTGCCTTTTTTCATTTTCCTTTTTTTCCCCCGTTTCTCTGAGATCTCAAAAAAATACAATTTAACATGTTTGATATGATGTAAAGCACAATATTGTGTGTGAGAAAAATGTCATTATATTTTTTCATCAAATTGCAATTTTTAAATATCTACAGTTAAGTTAAAATAAAAATAATTCACATTTCTCTGATTTAAATTGTCTATTAGCATTTGATAATAATGATGATTAGTTATTCTGTACAGTAAAATAAAATGCATTGGGTTTTCTTTTTCCTCATATTCAAAACTGCTGATTTTTATGGTATGGTTAAGGACATAGTACCATTAAGATTAGATTCACGGATGGCTGTTTACAGTTCACTTATACTTGTAGTGAAACATTTTCAAATCTTTCTTTTGGGGACTTAAAGATATTTTTCATATTGCTGAATATTTCATCTACTTTGCCAGCCATCACAGTTTGAGTAAATCCCTCAGTTTCTTAAGACTTTGGTCTTTGGAAATGGTATAAATCAATGTTAATCTATGAAGGGCAGTAGAATTAAAGAAACATTATTTTACTTGTAGTTCTGAAATGTTTGCTCTATGCACAAGATTTCATTTAAGTTTTCAGGCATACTTATTATAAATTTTCCCCAAGATCCCAATTGTTTCATAGTTAAACATCAAGAAGTAGGATTATGGCCCAACGTTTGTGATTTTACAGGTTTTCTAGTCTAAGTCACTCAGTTATCCAGGGGTTCAAGATGGCCACCTTAAGAAATTAATTCCTTTTATCTAATGAGTATCAATGGAAAATGAAAGTTTAATTACAGAAAAAGTTACACTGTATCAGGTTATTTGAGGACAGAATTTAATAAAAATATTTTTAATAATACAATGCTAGGTCACAAGCTAAAGTTTAGTGTTTCGCATCTGCTAAGAATGATATGATCTTAAAGGGAAGAAGGCATAATGAAGCTCATGCAGACAATTTTTCCATTCAGAACTAGCAAATAAATTATCCTATTTTAATTTTTCATCTACAGCATTGAAAATTCCCTAAACCTTAAACCTGAGAAAAAAGTTATATGCTGCAAAGGTATGATACAATATTTCCTTTCATTAAAAAAGAAGCAACAGGTTAGTATTTGAATTCCAGAGCTCCCTTGGCCCCTCAATAATTCCTCTCAGATTGTTGGCATGTTTAAACCATAGTATCATGAACTGATACTATATTTTTGATAATAGTTCATGGTTTAGTATTCCCACAATCCCTATTTTTTTTGATTAAAAGTGGTTTATCAGAACTTTTTTGTAAATAGGCAAGGATGAATGTATCTTAACTGAATGAAAGCTCAGATAAATGTGCACAGTGGTAAAATATGAAATTAAAATTACATACAAACTAAATGTTTTCTGTTTAATCCATCTCATTCCTCCATGACTAAAATGAGAAATTAACCAAAAAAAGTTCTAGAAAAATATGATAACCACCTGTTTCATCCTCATAGCTTTTGAGTATAAGATTTTAGAAATGCTCTTTTGGAATTGTTGTGCATTTTGAGACAGTAATTTATAGATTCAATTATACAGTAAATTAAAAAGGCAGCGTCCAAAATCTGCTTCAATATGAAGCCTTTTTAAAGCCAAAGTCAATTATATGTGTGATTCTCAATCCAATGAACATTAAAAAGTGACTACATTTTAATCAAGGGCTTCTGTCTGTTAGTCAGAAATAGTAAAATTTTATGTATTGAGTAGATTTAGACACTTGATTCTGTTTAAAAGTGCAGTCACAAAATACACACATTTCATAATAAGGGCAGAACATGGTGGAGAGCCAGAAAGATTCAAAGGAGACAAAACACATTATTTATTTTTGCCAGAACCAAGATGTGACCTCATTTTAATGTTGATTCATATGTTTCAGTATATACAAAATACACACTAGGTCTTCCTCTCCAAACTTCATTTGAAACTAACAGTTACAGGAAATTAATTACCTCTGAAATGTAGAAATCCAACCTGCAGAGCCCAAGTAGCCAAACTCACAAACAGGGAGAATTGCCTGAGGGGAAAGCCACAACAGTTCCTGCAGGGAGGTGTGAGGTTGCTGGTTTGGTTAGGATAGAGTTGATTTTCTTCACAGTGACTAATATTGATGCTGTTTCTGAGATGGAAGCAAGTTCTACAGCTTTTTGAGAAATTAAGAAAAATAGCATTTCACTATGTATTTTTAGACCTAATACATAACTCCTGACCTGTGTGAGTGTACATGTTTCAATTAAAATTTCTAACTAATCTGTATCTACTCTCAGGAACGGTTGCCATTTTCCTTTTTTTTAAACAACATAACTAAGAAAGTTTAGTTGCTTCAGTTAGAGTACATCAAAATATATATTCAGGCATTTGAAATGTGATCCATTTCACAAAATGAAATTCCTTTTTGCTTGTTCTGTTTGCCACGGTGCAAATTTATGACAAAGAATTGTAGTTATGTCTTTGTGTTTTAACACACACTAATGCACCATGTCACATATATAACATAAAAAATCAGATAGCTATAAAGACTATACAATAAAAAAATCTTTGCCTTTTGTGAAAAAGAGGATGACTTCAACTTCCCTAAATTTATCATGCTTTTCATAAAAACCAGCAACTATGCAATTGTTATTAGTAAAAAAAAAGAGTAACTTCTATAGCTTAATATTTTTAAAACATTGCAACTGGAGAATATTGAGGTAGCTATCCCATAGGGCCTTGCCTGATAACTTCTATGTATTCACATTTAACAAATAATATATCTTCTACAACTAAATTATGGATCACTAAAGCTTGTTTTTCAATATTATGGAGTGTATGAATGGAATTTTTAACTGAACATGTATTTATTCTCATTTCCCATTAATTTTTGGATAGAATTATGTCTCCCAAATTTAGCAGTAGAGTTATCCTTTACCAATAATAAGATTTTATCAATATTCTGACAGAGTTCCAGTGATGCTTCATTACTGGCCTGAAAGTCATCAAGAAAAGAACAGATTATTACTTTTGCAAGTGGCTGGTGATTAAGAAACTTAAAAATATTCTGATATTTCCATGTATTTAAGGCATGAGTTACATCAGAGAAAATTATAATCTTTTGATCAAGCCTTAGTCTAAAAAGATGGCCATTTCAACTAAGAGCTAATAAATTGTTGGCAATACAGGATAGTCTAGTCATGTCAAGATGTATTATTTCAGCAATAGGTAGGTTTTAGTCCACAAGTTCACAGTTCAGTGATCCACTTGAATGTCTATGGGTGACATCGCAGTGTGCTATTCTTCCTTTCACTAGCACAAATTTGCCTTTTTTTGGTTTTGGAATTTGATGTTTTTTTTAAAAAATATCATTTAGTAATTTTGTTCTCAGAAGCTATGTTAGATTATTTTCATAGTTCTACCTATTCACATGCTGGTTTACATCTGACGAGTACACCGAGATAAGAAACCTCTACATCAAAAACTACACCTCATGATACCTATTTCTCATGTCACAGAGCCATGCAAAAAAATTCCTCTACTTCTTCTAGGAAGCTCCTCCACCTTTAGCAGCATTGCTGTCACAGCCTCCATCAGGGGCACGGTCTATGTGGGCTGCAATCAACTGACTAAAATCACACAAATGACATTGTTTATGATATTATCTTGATCAGGATCTGCTCCCCAATATTTTCTTATTGTCTTGAAAGACTAGTTGCTGAATGTTTTTCAATCTCTCATGAGCTTATTTCAAAATAATCCCTGAACTACAAAGAAGTGATCATAAAATTGAAATTTAGCTCAAGTTCTACAGGATGAGCTTTCTCGAAATACATTTCAAAATTGTATGTTTATTTCAATGATCATGAACTATTTTTGTAAGCAAAATTCTAGAAATATATGCCTAAGATATATGTCTTTAAGGAAAAAATTATTGAAAATAAGTGTGCAGGACTTGACCAAGAAATGAAAATGGGAAATTAAAGAAAGGACACCACAGATTTTTGGTTGAACTCTCAGACAGTCTCAGTTCTTTGCTTGACTAACATGTTTTCATGCAGAAGTTTCTCTGTATGATTTGATAAGTTTGGGGGAAAATTAAGGTTTTATTATTTCAGATCTCTTTTGACATACTCATCAGGTTGCAGTGCAAAACTCAGTGCTACCAAACCTACTTTCCATAAACACATAGGAATACAATGTGAGCCTGTTGCACATAGCAACGGAAGTCTGTGAGAAGACTCATTCAAATAGGTCTTGTTATGTCTGATTAAATACTTCTGGAGAGCCATGGTAAGACCTTCCCACCCTGTGTCTGAAGAAGTTGATGAGATGCTATTATTTAAACCCAACTCTATAGATGTATTTAAGAAGTCTTTCAAATAATATTTAATAATGTTCATAAAAGCCAAGCATTTATTTGTCACAAAAATGTGTGTTTCCAGTTGGAGATTATTATAATAAGTACTATATTCTACTGTTTACTCTAGCTTTACAGTAGAAAACAAGTGGTCTGGTATAATATCAGACATTACCAGATGAAATTTCAGCCACAAACCTACATTTATGGAGGGGTTTTTTTAGATACATTATGCAGAACAGTTTTAGGACAACCTGAAATGTAAGCTTTTTCTTTTCTGAGCTTTATAATTAGCTCACATCTATAGATTAAATCTTGTATTATAAGATCCATGGCATTATGAAATAAAATAATCTAAACTTCAAAATTCTTGCTGTTGGTTAATCAGTTAAATACAAGACTATTATTGTTCAATTTAGAAAGGTCTGGTGGGATAATTTTTTGATAATTTTTGATAATTTTTTGAAAATTTCTGATAATTTTTTGTGCTTCTAAATTTTACAGGCCTTTTCAGCCCAGAGAATCTATTTCACTCATTCAATTTAGTAACCTTCCGCTGACAATGTCATAAGATCTGGATGTATTAGTAAAAAAATTATTTCTCTTTATTTCAACAACTACTCAAAACCCAAAAATACTCTTTCCAGTAACTGAGCAGCAGGCTGAGTTGTTCAGTACAAACAGGTATGATTATAAGTTGAACAGATACAAAAATAAATCAAAGAAAACTTTTTCTGAAGGCCAGGAATTGTAAGTAGAGCTTCTGTATAGTCACTCCTTCAATAGCAGCTATTTTTCTTCTGTACAAAATAGATAATGGCTTTTGCAGTGACATCTACTTCTCTACAAATTTTTCCTGGAATATTTATATCCTTTTTTTTTTCTCATCCTAAGAAGTCTCATATAATTGTGTTCTATTGTCACTGGGGACTGAATTGGCTGTGTAGGTCCAATTAATTTCCACTGGTATTGGATGACATCAGTTTCATCACATTTATGTCACTATGTTCCTGCAACTTTGGCTTTTGGGTAATGACACTTCTGGAATTCCATAAGCATTTTCATGGACTACTGAAAAACTGTCTCCGGAAAAGAAAAAAAAAAAAAAAGAGTTATTTCCAATCATTTTCTACTCCTTGACTGCTAAGCCAAAATGCTTGTAAAACTGCAGTTTCTGTAGAAAATCTGTGATTGAAGGACAAATCAGGAATAATTTCTAAAAGAGCTGAAACATTTAATCTTCAAATAGCTGCTTCTAGAGTCTTGCCAAGAGTCACCTGGAAAGGATAAAGCTAAAAATATAATTACAGGAAAAAGCAATCTTAGGGATGCTTTACTGCTAATAGAGAAGATGTTGTGTTACCTACCAGTCATTCTGAATCTGTGGCAGCTTGCAGATCAACTAGTTTAACAAATGGGCAAAGACTGTCTCTCTCAAAGAACAAGATTAAAGAATGTAATTTTTGAAGTGGGTATGCAGTCTCAAACTCCAGTTCTTAGCAGTATTTACATACAGTAATAAAGGCACATAAAGTACCTCTCAATCTACAATATGGTGACTAACTGCTTGGTAGTACCTTAGTGGTAAGGCAGTATTCTGCACCAAAGATCCGATTTATTTTTTGGGGGCTGTTGGTGTAGATGCCTTTAGGCAGCCTGTTACTAAAACAAAATTGTTTTCTTGGATGGAACTGTTATATCTGTTACTGCTACAAGATCAGTTATTGACATTGGCTAAATGGTCATTTACTTCACATTAACTTATTTTTATCTACATATGCTTTCTAAAAAACGCATATTTCCACTGAGGCCTAAAACTTCTGAGTTAAATACAAATGACCACAGTATCTATTTTAGCAAGGAAAGCTGCCTTAAGTCTTGTAGGCCAAACACCATTGAAAAATTATGTAGGTATCAGAAGGCAGTGTGTCAAAAGGATGGACCAGGCTCTTTTCAGTGGTCCTAAGCAATAGGACAAGAGGCAATGGACCAGAAAAGTTCCACCTGAGTACAAGAAAGAACTTCTTCATTGTGTGGATGACTGAGCACTGAATCAAATTCTACAGAGATGTTGGGGAGAGTCTCCCTGACTGGAGATATCCAAGAACCATCTGGACACAATTCTGTGCCATGAGCTCAGGGATGACCCTCCCTAAGCAGGGAGCTTTGACCAGATCATCCCCTCTGTGGTCCCTTCCAACCTGACCCATTCTGTGAAAACATTAAAGAACTTTTTTTTTGTTTTAATTCATCTACTCCATATTTAAAAGTAAATAAATAAGACTTGCACATATATTCATTAAAAATTTAATATAAACACAAAAATATTAATAAAACATTTCAACTGGTAATGGAACTGATGTTTGATAGCAACATACACTCTGAAATTTTGCTCAGGGCTCAGAAACCCCAGTTTCATGCATGGTGTATTTACACATACAGTGATTATCTGAAAAAGTAAAATTTTTCAGGCAATAGTATTAAATTAAAAGTAAATGCTTTAAAAGTATTTAAGGCAATATGAAACAGTGTTGACCAGTCATGTATAATAACCTGAGTAATAACAAAAAAGCACCAGTTAGAACAGTGGGAAGTTAAAACCTAGGGAAAAGGAAAAGCAGGTACAGGAAAAACAGAGAATCTTGAAGTAATCTCTTGAAGCTAGAATGCCTTTCAAAAATATTTGATAGTATCTTGATGAGTATTTTGCAAATTATATCAGCAGTAATGCGTTTACATTTGATTTTAATATGAATTCGAGAAATTAACTAGTGTTGGATGGAATAATCACTTGCCCATAAGAAAAAAAAGAACAGTGAAATAGCCCTCTACGAAGGAATGGGCTGTGTAGAACCATGAGGCCACAATCCCATTGCACTGAAGTGAAAATACTGGTCATGTTCTGATCAGTATAAACCAGCGTGTTTTACTAGCTTGTTTCTTTTTCATCATTGACAGATTCTTGTACTTGAACCAAATAACTGACAACCTATGGAATGATTTTCAATGTCAGCATTTGCAGAGCATCAACTTCATAAAATAATAATCAAGCTAGTTTTAGCTTAATGATAACGTTATAGTAAAGCTTAATGATAACGTTATAGTAAATTTTCCTCCACTGGTCAATGATCTCCACTTCTTCTACCTGAGACAGCTCCCAGTTGCACACATCTGTTCTGAAAAGCTGTAGCAAAACCAGAATAGTGACAGTAGATAAAGAGGTTGTAGGCCTGTTTGAAAAGCTTCAGAGGCACTGAAAGAAACGACAGGAAAAATCACAGAGCATGTAAAACCAGCTCTACTGGTTTAGGTCAAAGATTTAAGTACTTTGCCTATATTAGCAGCTAAAAAACTACGAAGATAGGAAACTAAATTTAGCACGTGTGGTAGATTTTGCGCATTGTCAATCCATAACCATTTTGGAAGCTTTCCATGCCACGCCTCACTTCTGTGTATCATTAGATTTCTCCTAGTCATACACACCTATTCTGCCCTTCAGCTAGTTTAAACTTTCATCTTGCCACAGTGGATATTGTAGGAGGAATTGTGACCTTTACTACTGTTATTAGAATCAGTACTTAATTTCTGATAATATATTTGAATCACTTTCCTATAACCACCTTAACTTTGTAGACCTGCATCACACAGCCCTTGTTTGCTTGATAATCCTAGTTTATTTAGTTGTTTCTTGGATGCAAGAAGGCCCATTGTTGTGATTAATGCAGAGACCTTCTTGAACCTGACTTTTCAACCTGTCCTTATATCCCTGGGATAGGGAACCCGGATTTAAGTAGCAGGTGAAACATAAATTTATTCCATGGCACAGTAATTTTCTGTTTTGTACTTCATTTCTCTCTTAATAACTCCTGACATGCAATTTACATTTTTGCTTTACTTAATTTGCTTTCTCTAGGAACACTTGGAGAAAGATTGACAAAGAATAAAGGCATTGAAAAGTTATGGAAGAGAACGAGTTCTTTGCAAGTTCTTTAACAAAGGTTTCTTTGGCTAGAAGGCAATGACATATGAAAAGACAGAATTTTTAGATTTCATGGCAGAAAATGATCTTAAGGACATCAGATCACACTCAAACTTCCAGCTGTAACTATGTTTCTTATTGTTGTAGGAATGACAATTTGCTACAGCATTTGAACGCTGAAACAAGAAGACTGCTATATGTGACCTGACCATGACAGTCCCATGGATCACTTGTACATCAGGACCCTTCATGTTTACTTCCTGTATGATGATATTGCTTCAGAAACTATCCCATTCTAACAAATTATAAAGTAGTCTAGACATGATAATGCAAAACTATTGTGCCCTAAGAAGTTCAAGCCAATTGACAATCCAGTATTATCCACAAAATCAGAACTGAATTAATAGCAATCCACTTTCTCAGAAAAGATGTTGCAGTATTGCTAGCAGGTGTTTTGAAAAATGTGCCAAAAATTCATTATAGTGATTAAACTTCAAATGGTATTTATAGATGTTTTCTTCCCTTACTGGTAAAGACACTGTATGGCTTAATAATATTTTGATTAATAGATGATAAATGCTCATTTCTTGCCCTAAATATGCCCAACCTATCTAAGCAAAATTTAGAATAGTGTGCCCAGAATGCAGTAGTTTTAAACTGCTGGTCTTGGAACAGTTGTCTAAAGCTTGCTTTTGTTCCTAAGATAACTTTTGATACATATCCAAAAAGCGACATGGAACATTCATGGATGCAGAAAAGGGATGCATAAGACAATGGTGAAGTAAGATTTTAACTAATTTACCATACTGGTTCTGCTAGCATTTCTTTTGCATGTGTGAAAACTCAACTTGAAATATGATCTGGTTGCCTGACTGCTGAAGATTTGGCATTGTATCAGGTGTTCCTGCCAGTGGATGCACATCAATAGACACAACAAGACTTGATTGTGACAGTTGCCTATATGAATTGATTGTAGAAGTGGAACTCTAAGTGGTACTTAGAAAACCATTCCCTAGGATTCTGTAGGTACTGTAGGTTGAGTCAAATGGTGTATACAGTTCTTTGGAACTCCTCTAAGGCAGTACTATATGGCCTAAGTGCAGCACTGTGCATTTCTATACTGACAATTACACATTACAGTGGTATGTCAGCCCAATATATGGCCTAAGTGCATTTCTATACTGGCAATTACACATTACAGTGGTATGTCAGCAATAGAAAGCAAAAAAAAATCTAAAGAATTTTCTACATACTTCAAAGAAGTTCTCTAAGATTAAAATCTTATAGATGTTATTTGTAAACAAGTATGATTGCACATATATTCATAAAACTTTTTTTGTTATTCCATCCATATATTGTCTTCATGCTGTTTGTCTGACTTTATTGTTATTCCATCCTTGTAAGTAAACTTTTTGGTATATATTGTCTTCATGCTGTTTGTCTGAGGGGAAAATTAGTCTCAGAATATTCAACTGGAGTTGGATAGGTCAAGATACTTTGTTAATCCTAAATTAGGAGTTGAATTCTGAGTAGTCAAAATTCTTGGAAAGTCAGGCACTGAGGGTGTCTGGAATGAGACTGCTTATGAAAGGAGGCACTGCTGTGAGAACACCAGTTATTGGCACCTGAACTGATGACAAGTTCATGTGAATGAACTACAGTAAATGGATATTCAACTGGCTTTACCTATGGACAATCTGACTTGATTACCTGGAATACTGAAGACTGAAGCCTCTGTTTCTTTCAGAGCTATGTGTGATAGACTACTCCCAGGTCAAACAGAAGGGCCATGAGCCAGCTGGGGAGCCTTCAGGAGAGTTGTCTTTCTACATAGTAAATGGCCTCTTTGAGAGAAGCAGTTAATAGTGATCATGTCAACAGCATTGGAAAGTGACTTTGTAAAGCTTGATTCAGTTAGAATTATGTTTTGTTTAGCCTTACGGGGCTGGAAAACCATTTATGATCTGACAGGAAAATCAGGGTTCCTCTTCAGGGAGAGGAATAGGTTTTTTTCAGACCATGACTTAGCATTTATGTCCTGCTACTGTTTTGTATCTTTCAGGCTGTCTGGGAAACTGTGGTATGAGAAAATAATTGAGCATTTCACATTCAGACAAACATGACCTGACAAGACATTCAGGCATTATGCATTTATAGGAAGTTTCCACCTTCTTTACTTCTCAGTCATCCCTGGGAGAAAATATCAGTATCTGTTAGTAAAACAACCATGTTAAGTAGCACACATACTTGGCACTAGCATTAACTTTTTTTTTTTTAGCACCATTACAGCAGTGTTCTAGTATAACAGAAATGTATTATAACAATAAGAGTTACATTACTGAAGTGCTCTAGTTTTCTTTTATCCTAAAGAGAATTTCTTCAGTGTTCCTTGTAAATAGAGAGGGTTTTTTTTAATTTAAGATTCTGAAAATTGCATATTTCTGATCCAAACTAACTTGTGACTTGGCTTTCCTCAGGATTACTATCCCTGACCCCTCTCTTTTGAGGTATAGAATCAGGGTTGTGTACACAGCATCTACTACATGCACATTACCACATATTGAGGATTTGGAGGAAGAATCTAGCTCTGTAATATGACACGTGTTGGTAATCACAGCAACTTCTGGTGTAATCTTTTTAGTAGTATTTCCACCATTATCACATAAACAAGCACAAAAGATTCAGAACAATGGGAATTTAGGCCCTTCATCTAAGAAGTGAGCTCAACATGGAATTATTTGGGATTAATACACCTTCTTAATCAGCTCAGCAGAGGATTTATTTTAAATTAACACAGTTCATGAAAACACAAGCTTTGTGGTTAAGATGTTATAAATGGTGTACAGTCTTTAGCTAAGCCTGTTAGTGGCATGAAAATAACACTTCTGTTTTGTAAAAAATATTTACCAACTAAGCCTCACAGTCCTGTTATTTGACATTGTTGATGAAAAACACAAATGAACACATTCTTTGATCTAGAATGTTTAAAATTATTTCTCTTATATACAACTGCTATGATTTAGCAGTTGATTTACTGAATATGATTTATTTTGAAATAAGTTGTGAGAGTGATGGTGTGTGATGCTTAGCACAGCTTTTAGTAAACACATTAAATCCTGGAATCAACAAGTGTTTTTTGTAAAATCCAACCCTTTATGAGAGACATGTACTCCATTAGCAGAAGAAGGTTCAAGGTGGTGTAGCTCTGTATTGTGCTGATCCCATTGCTATTAATGGACCACAGCCTTGTACCAGCTGTGGTAAAGTTTAAATGTTGTTAAGTGCTGTTGGGCCTTAGGGCATAATGAGTCAAGTCTTGGCTCAGTTAGCACAGGCATCTACTCTGAAACTTGTGACTTAACAGATGGGGATTCCATACGTTTTTTCCATTATCCTTTCCTATGATTTTCTTCCTGTTCCATCCTACCACCCCCAACACCCCCCTCAAGTCTCTGCATACATAGTTTTGGGTTTTAACTGATTGATTTGAGATTTTTTTGCTTCCTTTTTCTTGGTGTGCTTTAACCATCTAGTACAAGTAGACTGAATCTTACCAGCAAACTTTGTCATGCTGCCTCTGATATTAAACCTGGTTTTGCTGATGCCTTTGATGGTGATTCTTTAAACAACCTTAAAACACTCATTCATGAGAGGTATATAAAGGCCTAAGCACTTGCTTGGCCTTGTCTAGACTTGTCTGATCTTAATGTAGCTAATCCTGGTTGAAGTAGACATTTGGACAATAGTTAGGTGACTAAAGTTTAAGTGTCTGTAACTGGCTTTATTTTAGCTTTTTATATCTAGATAGTTTTATCCTTAAAAAAATTACACCATATACTGCGAGTGTCTAAAAGGTCAAAATTTTGAGTTCAACATTTGTTAGACACACTTTCCAGAACAGCCATCACAGTTCTTCTCTAAGCAGATGCTTTCAGGTCAACAAATATTTCTCCCGTTCAGAGGAATAACTTTGGTTTACAGGATAGTTTGCTAGGAAAGGTTCACAGCTGAAGATGCTGTGATGGATAAATTTTGCCAGAGCACATGTGTTTTCCAGACATGGTTGGAAATGCTTTAAAACCGTGGCTGTTGCTGAAATAACATTGCAAACCTGCACCTGCTACATATTGCCAAAAATACTACAGAGTGAGAACAGTTGGTCTTCTGGGTAGGTTTGACTTTTTCTGATTCAGTCCTTCCTCTTTCTCACTTGACCTTTGATTTTTTTTCTGTGTTCTTGAAAACAGTGCAAGTGGCCAAATATTTTGGAATTCCCTGATAGTGAGGATGAAAATAGAAGAAGACAGGGTTCCTGCGGGAGAAGGGCAGGTGGCAACAGCAAAGGTAAAGTTTACTTTAATAGATTTTCCAAAGCCATGAAGGATTGAGAGGGAGAGAAAGAAATAATTGCCTTTGCTCTGAGCAGATAGGTTAAACCACATTGCCTTGCTCCAACATTTCTCATCTAGGAAAACAAAATCCTGGACAGCAGTCATAGTCCTGTAGTGCTAACCCTTGCCAAAAAACACACTGAGGGTTATTTGCTGCATGCACAGGAGCTCACTATGCCCAAAGCAAAACAGAGGCATCTTCCTGCCCCAGGCACACACAACAACAAATCTCTTCTGGATATCTAAGAGGAAGGATTGATCATGTAGAATACCTGAGTCAGATTAAATTTCAGAGAAAGAAGAAGATTGTAGATACATCCCAAACTGTTTCTTAGATATTTAAAGTAAGCAGTCCAAAACAACCTACTTATTTTGATCAAGGTTGTTTTAGATTTCATGAGATTTCCCTGCTCAGCTCTCCCCCAAGCACTGTATGCCAGAAGTAATCAAGAACTGACACAGATGTGCTGGCAAACAACCTGAGCTAGCAGACCAGAAATCCTCATGCAGGCTCCTTTCTCTACCCTTGGACAGCTGTTACCTACATGAACAATCCTGTACCACTGCTACAGCCTGAAAAGTGAACTTGCTCTCTGGCCACAGAGGATTTGAGAGCAGCCAGCTATAGCTCTCATTAATTTTTGGTTCTTAAGAAATTGATAAGGAGTGTAAATAAATCATGTAGTACATACTGTCCGCCAATTAGTTGGGTTTTCAGTGTCTGAGGATGCTTATTTATCTTTCAGTCTTGAGAGAGATAAAAGTACTTACATCCTTCGTTCCTTTATTTCCAGACTCTAAGGAAGAGAGTGGTGTACAACATGCCCCTCAGTCAAGACAGATTATCTACATCTCTTTGTAGAGCAAGGACACAGAATATTTTGACCCCATCTGAAGCGGTCAAGCTGGAGAACGATGGTCCTTCTCAGACACCCTAGCTAGCTATCCAGCACCGCTAGCAGTAGGGGGCGCTATCCCGATCTCTGTGGTTCGGGACAGCACCTAAGGAAAACGCTCTGTGCTATGACAGCAGCGCCGCCTTGTGGTAGGACATGGCTTGGCTTATGGCTACAGGCAGCAGAAATAAGAGAGCGCTCTCCAGCTGCGGTGAATCCAGGTTTATCAGGTCCTAGCGGAAACCGACAACCAAAGAGAGTTTCGGGGGAGGGGTTGCAACAGCTTATAAGGAGGGAGGGAAACAGGGGCGGAGTCAGTTCTTGGACGAATAGAGTTTCAGAGGGGAGTGGGATACAAAAGATTGACTTAGGGAGAACACCAATGGGGATAACTTGAGGGTGGGGCCCTGGCCCCTAAGCCAATTACTCGATGCTCTAGCTGGAAGTTTCTAGAGAGTTCTAGAGAAAAGGGTGGGAGCGCCAAATGACAGACAGGGCACCGGGGAGGGATTTGAGAAAGGGTACATTAATTTCCAAGGCAACTGGGAAGGAGTTGGGATAACTGGCAGCACAAGGGAGGGAGGGGGGAACCAGGGCAGAACCATTACATGATAGGGGGGAACAGAACAGTTCAACTTATACAGACACAACACAACACCCATCATAACTATTAAGAGGGTTAAGGATGAGCAATATCTTACAAAGTATATCCCAGGGCAGGTCTTCAAATCTGCAGGAACGATCTCCTCGTGCAGAAACAACTCATCAATTCTTTCAACTTTATGGCCCTAATGATGGAGGAAGAAAGGAAAAAGTTTTCAGTAAAAATTTTTAGCATTTACCCTGATCCTTTCTACTTGTCTTTGTAATGTAATGGATAGTACAGGAAAAGTGTCACTGACAGAAAGGTGATTTCTCCAGCTTTACAGAGCTGGAAGTCAGCTCTGTCCCATTGTAGTGACCAAGCAGCAAAATCCTCTTTGACCTACAGCTACAACATTGGGGGTTTGAACAATTCTTAACCTTGTATTTGGCAACTTCTGTATGTCAAGCATCTCAGAGGAGACCCTTCTATTAAATATATCTGAACCTAACTCTAAATTGTGAGAGCAGCAGCTGAGAATTAAGCTCTTGCTCTGGCTAGGTCATCTCTGCACATACGCAGAAGCTTTAAAAACTTCTGCGAAAGGATAAACTAAGCTGAAATGGATAATGACAATCAGACACCTTAACATAGGACTCAGACCTAAGATGGTAGTTTCAGTATGGTCTTTGGGATGTCCTCCTTAGATTATTCTTCAAAATCCTGTTTTCATGATATCGAACCTTGCTATTTTCATCAGTAAATTTTTTTTATAATGCAGAATCATATCCCAATTAGTTTCAAAAAATCATTCTTGTGTTTTGTTACCTGAAAAGGGAGGAAAAGATAGGAATCCAAAAAGGGAGGAAAGGATAGGAATTCAAGCTTTAGGATGGTGAATGTGACTATCTATAGATAGTCCCAACATATAGACCATATTTTTAAACTTTGCTTCGGTACAGAAAGAAAATATTTCAAAGCTATTGAAGCTAGTTTTGAAAATGCAGCTTAGTTATGACAGTAATGGGAAAACTCTTAAACTATAAAAATTGTGGGTTCTTTTCTGTTATCAAAAATGCATAGAGGTACCTTGGATACACTTCAAGTTTGATTTGAGTAAAGGGTAACAAAGGCATTCCTTTCCTCTTTGGAAAACAAACAAATTGTATCTATCTGCCACAAAGCAAAGTAGCACTGACCTGTGATTTTGGCATTTTCTTTTAGCAGCTGAGTCTCTTCGCCTGTTGTTAGAGTTGCTTCCTATCTCCTTTCCCATGTACCAATTATAATAACTTGCAGTCCAACATGCTGTCAAATTGCTTAATGCTTTTCTGGGTAACTGCTCTATAAGGATATCTGCTTTGAACATCTAAGATCCTAAAGTTCTCAGAGTCATTCTCAAAACACAGCTGGAGTTGGTAGCCGCACTATTGTCCTAAATAAAGATATTGGAAGAGAGTGCAGTCTGAAATATAAGTGAATGAACAAAAGAAGATAAGAAGAATTTCTCCAGAGTCATACTGCACAGGATGTATTACATTACAGGTATGCTGTGAATGACAATATTTTCATGGTTATTGCACTAAATTTTAATTCAGTGTTCTTAATCATAAGTGTTTGTTTCTGCTATGTAGCAAACCAGTAAAAAGAAATATGAAAACACTAATTTTAAGTGTCATCTTCTTCTTGCTGTATATGTGGCAACAAATCAGAACTTATTCTGATGACATTATCAACCATAAACATTACAAATTGACACATTCCCTAGTATGCTCAACATTATAATGAACTTTGCATACTCCACATTGATATTCAACCACTGTAAAATGCTTTCATTACAGGACATTTTCATGTGCCTTCAGTCATGTACAAATCTAACAAAGAACAATCTGCAGAGTTAAGGTTTACTTTGAAATGTCAGTTACTATTCATAAACATCAATAAAAAGTATTTGTCCTAATAGCATTTGGAAGCAACAAAAAATAAACCAAATTGTGCTTCAGAATGGCATAATAAAATTATTGCTTAACACACAGAACACTCCATTGCTGTATATTTGCTCTTTATTTTTAGAGTTGTTTGGTGTATTTCAAGCACAAACTTTATGTTTCTCAAGACTCATATAATTTGTTCATATATAAAAAACTCATTGTATTATTCCACTAACTGATATACTAAAGCTCCAAGCTTCCTTTATCCTCCATCTAATACAGAGTTTTGATTCATGTTTCATCATAGCATGGTAAGTTCAGTTTTGATAAATTTTATAGTGGAAGAAGAGTTTTGAAGCAAATCAGAATTTTTTTTCTCAGTCTCAATGTTTGGTTTTATCCTACAGCTGGGTGTCTTGAGCTGATTTAGTAACAAACTTGCACAGAGTTTATGACATAACCCCAAAACTTCTTGAAACAATGGGATGATGACTATGTCTAAATTTGACACCTATCAAAGTAAACAGCTGTTTCAAAATTGAAAGCCATGCTTATTTCTTTCCTTATTTACATATTAGCTCATAATTCATATAAACTTGATGTTTAAGCAAGAAAAGTTAAGAGCAACTATTTTACATTGTTGCCCTCTTGAGAAAACTGCAAGTTTTCTCAAGTAAATGACAAGTACAATCAAATTCCCTGAAATAGAAGATATTTTGCCTTTAAAAATGTTTAAATTACACTTACAAACAAACACTGATTTCACAATGGCTTCTGGAAGGTTGGGCCAAGAATATAGATAAAGAAATTATTATACTAGCTTAGTGTACACTTTGAACAAGAGTGTGTGAAACAGAAGACTGCCTTGTAAAGAATCTGTGCAAAGAACCAGGCTCCTCTGGAGGGATGAACATGAAAGTAGGAACTGGGACAGTCACTCAGCTGGTAGACCAGAAAGAACTGTGCTTGGAGTGGGGGTGCAGAGGACAGAAAAAAGAAGAATCAGCTCGCCATTATGTCTTTAAATTTTTTCTCTTTTACTGTCAACAGTCTGTTTCAAAGAACCTCCTTTTCAAATGCTGCGGCTTCAAAAGGAGCTACTGTTGTTACCTGTTTCTGTATTTCAGACATCAGAAATCCCTGCAGTAGGGCAGAATCAGGGAGAAGTTTTGGCTATAAAAAGAATTCCTTATATGGGTCTAACTTGCAGCACCTAGATGTACAAACAGAACAAGAAGCAGAACCCCTGATTCACAGTGGCCTCTCTCCTCTACAGATACATATGCTTCTTCTTGCTTGTCTAGCCCTAGTAGTTTTTTACATGCTCCTCTCTGACACATAAAGTAGAATGTGCTGTGTTAACTTCATGATGAAGATGTTCAATCCTACAGGATAAAGAAGGCCAAGAGCTGAAGTCTGCTTGGATGCCAAACTGCTTTACAGACAGTACCATTTCCTTCATTGCTATTTTAAGCCCAAAATGCTTAATAAAGTCTTTCCAAGAATATTAGTTTCCCTCGTTTTAGGACATAATATAGAGGAACTTCAGTAAGCTGATAGTGCTGGCGTGCAAGTCTCTGAGCTCGGGCTAGCTCCCAACATGCAAGAAGCCTGGCTGGGAAAGTAGGACTGTCGCGGAGCAGCGGCTCCAGTCGGGAAGACAGGCTCCGGCTTGCTGCTTCCCAGGGTGACTCCCCTATGGCAGTGGTAGAGGAGCTTCACCCTTGGCCGATGAGCACAAGAGACTCCAGCAAGTGCTCACGATTGATAAAGAAGTGAGACAGCTCTCCACAGCAGAATAAGGGTTTCTTTAAGAAAGGAGAACAGCTGCAGAGAACGGCCTAGAGGGGCGGGGTCAACAGAGGGTATAAAGGGTTCCCGAGGGGAGGAGAAACCCATCCCCAGGCAAATGAGAATACAGAACGTAATGATTGATACAAAGCAACCGCGAATGGGAGATGCGTTGGGGAGGGACAGCAACTCCTGCTCCAATCACTCCCTGCCCAGAGTAGAAGGTTCTAGGGGGAGGGTGTGGGCAGAGAGTGATGGACAGGGAGGTTGCCGGGGAAACATAGGAGGGGTTTAGGAGAAACCATAGTAACATGGGAGGGGATAACAAACTGACAGGAGAACTGATACAAAATGGCGGGAGTTGCTCTGACAACCGGGGGATTGACATATAACTGTAGGAGGGGGAAGGCAGGGAGGGCACCTAAGGCAGAACCATTATAACATACAAATGGGGGGAACAGAACATACCAACTCAACATTGCAATTATAACTTGAAAAATAAACTCAACCGTAAACTGAAAAGTGGTCACACCGCAACATGATAGATCTTCTTCTCATTCCTCCTGCAGACAAGGAGAAAATGGGAAGTTAAGCAGGCAACTATATTAAGCCTTTTTTTTTTAGTTTGGTTTGTTTGGAATTTTTACTTTCCTTTTTTGGTCATGGAAGTTTTAGCATTAATTTTGTGAGATGCTTAGTTCTTGAGCTGTTGTAAAAGAAGTCAAGCATTGAATTGTGAGTCTAAACTCCTGTGTAATATCCCTGCTGGGCTCCTTAGACTGAGGTGTTACAGTGCCTTACTACTGCAAAGTGTCCAGCAAAGAACTAAATAGATCACCTTTGAAAAATATAAGAATTAAACAGCTTTGCATTATAAAAATGGAACAAAAAGCTACCACTATAATTTTTCACTTCAGAAAAAAAAGGTACATGTGGAAATAAAATAGGCCAGAAAGAAACTAAAGTGAGTCAATGTCTAAATTCTCTCAGAGAGACAGCATAACAAATAAAAACCTTAGATGAGGCAAACTCTATGAATACTGATTTAAAAGGCTAAAAGGTGCTAGTAAACAGCTAAATGTAGGGGATTGTTAGAAGTATTAAAAAAATAACATCCAAAACCAATGATAATGGAAAAAAAATACACAAAACCAAACAACCAAAGAAAAAAAGAAAAACCTCCAGCAATTATTCAAAAGATAAAGTTTGAGTCTAAATAAAGAAAGCAGGAGAAAAGAGAATATATGATTCTGAGCTAAATGTTGCCATTTTGAAGAAGTGTTTAGGAGGGACTTACTAACATCATTAAAACTTTTAATAGAGGATTTTTAAGCACAGGAAGACTGTCAAAGATTTAATGAGGTTCACAAGATGATACAAGTGCTAAAGAAACGCTCAAGGAAGAAATGCGTATAGCAGAACAGCTAAAAAATGTAGTGTATTTGTTCTAATGTGTCTCCATAGTGGTTTTCTATTTTTTTAATCAGGGAACATTTTAGGAACTGTCTCAAATTAAATTGTCAGTAAATGACTATTAGGATACCAATAAAAGATTAATCAGACATTGACATGAAGAGATGATATTTAGCCAGGAACACTAAAGGTAATCAAATATGAAATTGCTAACTTCCAGTTAAAATCAGAAGGATGGAAAGGATCAAATAGGACATCAATTTTAAAAGACTCCAGGAGAGAACCAGGAAAATGAACTGACAAATCTGATTCAACTTCAGGCAAACTGTAAAGATTGGAACTCTAAGACTGGCGGGGGTGGTGGGGGAGAAAGAAGAGAGGGAGAGAGGAGATAGAGAGAGATGGAGAGGGAGATGGAAAAGGGAAAAGAATCAATGGAGATTCTATAGAGAGCCTACTTTCCATCTAAAATCAATATGATACTCCAAAAAAGTCAGTGGCTACTCTGGTAACATCCCTAGGCAGTGGAGCTTGATTCTATTTACCAATAAACTGTGAGAATACTCTATGGAAGGCTAGTCACTCATGACAACTATCGCTGTCCTGTTTGCAATTTAAAAACTAGCACAATCCCCAAAGAGCATTCTCAACATGGAGCCATGTGATTTGGAGAATATGAAACAAAAACTGTGCCCTTTTCTGAGTTCAAGTGTCAGTTGAGCTCAGAGGACAGTTGTAAGCACATTAAATATGTTGGTATTAATACATCCCTAAACTTTGCAAATAATGAAGATCTAATTGTTAGAAATGCATATATTTACTGAGGCTTAATAAGGTTTGCCATCAAGGTACCCTACAGAAATGGTAGCAAATCCAAAAATTAAAATCTGTACCTACAGAGAATAGAAAGGATGGGAAAAGGGCACTGGTCCTAACTCTACACTCATAATAAAAAAATTTCATTTCACTGCAACTGATGTAGAAATATTTGATATTTTTTGGTGTCATTTAAGAAGGGTAAAATATTTCTGAGAGCATCCAAGAAGGCTGAAAAACTGTTTGGTGTTACTGTAAATCAATGAAAGATAGAATTATTTAGGTTGGAAAATACCTTTTTCTCCAAAGTAACCTCAAGTCATTAATTCATGTAAGAATTTTACTAGGCCCTTGGGTCTTTAACATTCACTTACAGAGTTCACAGAAATGAAAATTATGTTTGCTGTTTTCAATATAATATGTTCAATAAACAATAATGGAGTAATGCCACTTTGGCTTCAAGCAGAAAGATACATACTTGCTTCTAAAGTCACAAAAGAATGAAAACTGAAAAAGACTATTAGGTATCAATACCTGAAGTACAGCCGCAAAAGAATGAAAACTGAAAAAGTTTCCTATTAGGTATCCTAAAAGATCCTATTAGGTATCAATACCTGAAGTACAGCTGAAATATGTAACATGAAATTGAGCTAAAATTGAGGAAGAACAAAAGTGATGTGCAAAATAGCATAACAAAATTTCATATTTAATATTAAGTCTTGTGATTATATGGAAAAGTGAAAACTTATAATAAAGAAGTAAAAAATTCTATCAAGTAATTAGTAAATATGCAGCATTCTATAAATAAAAATCAAAGTCAAAATGCAACTTATATCTAATCGAAAAACTATTGTAAAAAATAGAATAAAATAGTTCGTAAACTGAAGGTAGGATTAAAATTCCTACGTTCCCAGACCATTATACAATTAGTAAAGACCTTGCTGGACCAAAAAGGACCTCAGCTTCCTCAGGTACTTTTCATCAAAGTGCTTCCTCTGGTATTTTTGTTCAAAATATACTTGCATGCCAGGAGTAGAAGCATGAGGGAAGGGTCATAAGTCAATTTTATTTTCTAATTTTTGTCAGTCACCACTGTAGGAATTGCTTGGAGGTCATACCTGGACAAAAACCCCTTCAAATATAAATTTATCATTCTAATTTGACTCAATTGTTTTTAATTTTATGAATTTGTTCTAGCTTTTTTTTGTGTGTGTGAAGAAATATCACAGTTAAATTCTGAGTTGTGAGAAAGCAATTTTTTTTTCTGCAATTTAAACTTTTGCACAGGGAACTGGTTGAGTCCCCAGTCCTGAAGGTCTTTAAAAGATGTGTAAATGCAGTACTTACGTACATGGTTTATTGGTAGACACAGCAGTATTAGGTGGCAGTTGGACTCAATAATCTTAATGTCTTTTCCAACTGAAATGATCCTAGGATTCTATAATCAATTCTTTGTGACAGTAATAATAGTCGTATGAAATATGCCCATTTTGTTTTCAAAACTTATCTTGTACTGACTGGATTAAAAGCACAAACACTAGATAATTGCTTAGTGTGCTGCTTCATAAAATAAGAGATGTAGCATCTGATCCATGCAGCTAATTATATTCCCCTATTTTCTTGGTCTATCAGCCGCTTTTTTTGTAGGAAAACAGGAATGTTTTAATCTTTTTATCATTTTTGTCACTGGTCAGATGATTACTGAACTGTCACAAGCAGTCAGCGCTGGAGTTTAATAACCCCAAGATAGAAAAAAATATATTTGCAACACTTACAAAAGTAGTGTTTTGTTTTCCTATTTTTTAATAACTTCTCTGAATCCAAAGGCAATTTTTTTTTACTTCCTTCCTTGTGTTTTCATTTTACTGCAACAATTATTTTCTTATTTCATAACTGCATCTTAAACTGACCAGAGTATGATGAAGTTGTAATCCAATTCTTGTGTGAGTCTTGAACTCAGTTGAATCAACCTCATTTTATTAACAGAAGACCTTGTATTATTTTGTTAGTTATGGTGGCACTCTTTTCAGCACATAATTAGCCTTCACTTCATCCTCCTGGAAGCTTCTTCTGACCTCTTTTATAGAGTAAAGCGCTAAAAGAAAGGAAGTGGTTTCCAAAAATCACAGGCAGAAGTGAGAAAAATGGAAAGGACAAGGGCATAGTGGTAATATCTCTCAGCCTTGAAATACAATGGAAGACTTGTCCAAGGATGTACTTCACATCATTACCCTCATCTTACCATAAACCATCTGTCATATGTTCCTCAAGAACTAACTTTAAAACTTTCATATATTAACATTTCAACTTAATGATATGCAATGAAATTGCCTAAACATTTTTCACAGCTAAAAAACTTTGGGCTGATATCCTTTCTACTAATAGTGTGTGCCTCCTGAAGATATTGCACAAAGAGCATATATGGCCCATTCTGGTTTTCTTCTCCTAGAGATGACATCTATAATTTTTCTGAGAAGTCAAACTAAGACTATGGCATCTACAAACTGCCTTACAACAACAACTCTTATAGTGAGAACAAGAGCATATTTCGCAGTAATAAAAAATGACAGACCAATTACAGTGAGCTTTAACTTTTATAGGTAAATTACACACAACAGATTTTATTAGTTCTAAAGTAATGATTGTTATCAACCTGTCTTTTTATTATCTCATGCCTGCTAAACCAGCATTGTTCAGTTGATTAACACCTCCCAACTTTCACAGACAAGTATAACATAAAACATAACAGCAGTAACAGCAATTGTACTATAAATGCAGATCTAATACTAATACAAGATGTCATTACTTACGCAGTTTTTCAATATTAAAGAGACCCACTCCATGGTATAACAAATTACTAGAACAAGATGCTGTTTGTGTTTTTCTTTTGTTGATATAATAATAAATTTGGCTTAAAAATTATTTCATAAGTCACAAAGTCCAATGTCTGCCAATGAAAGATTGTTCTCTACAGTATTTTTTCTGTGCAATTTAAATGATGAAAGTTCTTGAAATATTGCTTTCATTCCCACAGAAACTGCTTTAAAACACAGGTGACTGATCATACAGCAGGACATTTTCACTAATCTAGTGTAGTTCAACTGGTGATAAGAGAATGTACATTTTCCATTAAGGCTTCATTTGGCTCAGTTCAAAAAGTCCACTATTAAGTATCTGATTAGTAGGATCACAGAATCGTTGAGGTCCTAATGGGCCTTTGGACACCATGGAGTCCAACACCCTTGCACAGAGTACTATCAACTACAGCAGGGTGCCCAGGTCTCTGTCCTCTCAGGTTTTGAATATCTTGAGGGATGTAAACTGCGCAGCCTCTCTGGACATTCTCTTCCAGCATTGGACTTGTTTATTCTTATGATACTATGAAATTTTACTGCTTTTCAATTTTTATCTCTTGCCTTTTTTACTGTCAGTGGACACTACTGAGAAGGATCTGGCTCCCACTTCTTCATTCACTCCCATCAAATATTTATAAACAAGACCTGCACCAGCCCCTTGCCCCAATCCTTCTTCTGCAAAGTGAACTGTCCTACATGTCTCAGCTCCCCTTGCATGAAAGGTGCTCCGGTCCCATAAACATCTTTGTGGTCCTGCACTAGATTGTCCCCAGCATGTACAGAACTCTTCTGCCAGAGAGCCCACAGCTGGGCACGCTCAATAGTGCTGAGCGGAGGAGAAGGATCTCCTCTTTCTATCTGCTAGAAATGCTTTTCCTGCTTAGGAAGCTGTAGCCCTTTTTTTCCACTCGTGGGACACTTGTGATTCATGGTCAATTCAAGGCCTACCAGGAATACTGGATACTTTTTTGCAAAGCTCCTTTGCAGACAATCAGCCTCCACTGTTTACTGGTGTGTGGATTTATTCCTCTTCAGAAACAGGACCTAAAACTTTTCTTTCATCAGCTTCATGAGGTTCATCTTTGCCCCTTTCTTCAGCTTGTTAAGATTCCTCTGAACGGCAGTACTACTGTTTGAGCTTGTCCTTGACATTTTATTTTCATCTATAAACTGGTTAAGGTGAATATTAAAGCTAGACTTTCTAATACATGAAACACTTTAGCAGAAACCTGCTGAAAATTTGCACTCAATTTAAATGTTAGTAAGGTAGGCGTGATTATGGAAGTCTGTTTCTTTGGGCTGAGATCCTTGGATAATTATAAACCAAATGATTCACCACTTACCTTTAGGATCCTACAAACACAACTACATGTACTCAGAGAAATTTCTTTCCTGGGTCCTAAAAGCTGGATTCAGTTTATTCATCTCCCAATTTCAGCTGTCCAGTTGTACAACTTGTTCTCCTAGGGCTGGCAAATATGATATATGGTATCAGCCACAAGGGCTCAACACAGTTTTAGAAAGGCAAACAGAAACCAAATAGGACACTTTTGCATATCTAAATTGGCACTAAATAAAAATAGACAGGCAAATAAATCCTATTTCAAGCATCCAAAGTATCTCAGGCTACATGGTAGGTTAGCTAGTATTTTCTCAAATCAGTCTTGAACTAGGCTCTTAAACTCTGCTTAACTGGTTTGTTGAATGCCAGTCTTGTATTTTGGAATGGAATCTAAAACCTCTAAATTTCCTGTAGAAAAGATAAAATATATTTAGGGATCTCAACATAGTGTTTTATGAAACATTTCAAGGAAATGTCTTTAAGTAAGATGGAGTAGACAGAAACCAGTTAAGTTCTTCACTTATTGGGTTATAGCATGTTCTCTTTTTTTTTTTTCTTTCTTTTTTTTTTTTTTCCTCTTTCTCAGTGAATTCCAGATTCTGTTCTGGGATCCTAATGTCAGAGGAAAGTGATAAAATTGGAAATTTGGAAAACAATTTTTTTGATATGCTTATACACAAGAGGTTCTTCTAGGAAGACAAACATGTGAACTGAAATTTCTTTATGGTACAAAGGGCATTAAAGACAAGTCTGCCTCACTCTCTGGGTGTACATGTAATCAGTAATGAAGAGATGAGAGATTTCTAAAGGAGAGTGAGAGACCTCTTCTTTCTGTGGTAGATTGCTCTTGACTGGACATCAGGTGCAATCCTCTTCCATCAACAAGACAGAGGGAGAAAATGCAGTGATAAGCTAGTGAGTTGACATATCCATTAGTGTCACAGGGTAAACAAATTTGGCTTGGGGAGATGAATTCAATTTATTGACAATTATTGGTAAACAGAGTAGGATAAAAAATAATAATTAAACTAAAAACTTCTTTCCCTCACCCCTCCTTTCTTCCTGGGCTCAACTCAATACTTAACTCTTTACCTCCTCATCTTGGACCCTATTGGAATGGTTTTCTTCCAACACAGGGACAGCTTCTGGAGTCTTCTCACAGAAGCCACCCTGGAATCTGCCCTACTGCTAAGACTTTGTCATGCAAAGGCAATATGCTCTGTTTCCTTAAATCCCTATGTAGAAATGGAGGTCTGCTTTAAATTAAGGATCTTCAACACCCCAGTTAAGAAAATAATAATTTTCATAGTATGGCTCATATATTTATCCTAACCTACACCTTCCTCTAATGTCCTTGTAGGAAGAAAAATTCAGCTTTTGACATAATGTAGGCCACAAATGTATCTGATTTTACCGAAGTAATAGAATTCTGTTTGCACTGGAAAAGAAATTAATCAGGTAAGATGAATCCTATGATAAAAGCTTGGCAATTGTTCATAAAGGAATATTTGCCCCTAAAGCAAATTATCTATTGATTGTCACACAGAAACAAGCTATATATGAAGACAAATGGGCCCCAGAGTTCTAGTCTTACACAGGCTACCTCATCTCCTCAGTTCATACAGAACCTCTTCATTCTCATACCTTGCAGGCTGCAGGATGTGGTCTGTCATATTTATTACACACCACAACAGTAAAAATGTTTGTTATTAAAACAAACCACAAAGCAGCTGTATGAAGCCCAGAGAGTGCGAACATATTTTATGGTGTTACTTTGAACTCGTTTTCTGTGAATGAATCAAGTTGGAGCAGGATTTGAATACTGCTAAAGCCAGGTCTCTAAATCAGCAACATGAAAATACATCTTATTTTCATTTCAGTTGTAATAGCTTCATTGTAATTCTGTTAACCCTGCTGTAATCCAGGGTAACTAAATTAAAAGTTCATCTGCATGCATAATTAATTTTATATTTGATACTGGTCCTGTCACATTATATATTAATGACACAGTAAACTAAGGATTGGCTTAAGGACTTTGCCTACTGTATAAACTTCTTTTAGAGCAAAGTAATCCCTTTATTAATGCTATATGTCTATCAGGGTACACATACAATTTTGTTTGAAAGTCAGTCCTGGTTGTCTCCAGACCTTGAGGGAAACCATGTTTGAGTGGTAAATACAAGCAAAGTGTCAGAACATATGCAAGCAAATACAAGTGCAGCTACAAACATGTCTAGTTAAAATGTCTGCACATCTAATGTGTTTATGCTTATGTGATGCATGTCTTCTAGCTATTCACCTTAGTAGAATATTTCTGAATTTTACTTGCATGAGGCCATTGAGGAAATAAATTGTTGTCCTTGAGTTCAAAGCAAATAGGATTTTAAATCTGAATATCTGTTTAGAGATTCTGGCCATATAAAACAATGGGAATAGAACACCTTTTTCTGGAGAAAGGGACATGAGTTTCTCCGGACATCAACTGGTGTCTGGTTCAAAGAAAAACCAGACAGAAGAGTGACCAGAACAGATCCAGCTAATACCAGCTGTGCAGATATGATTTCACTGATGTGAGGATGACAAAAAATTATGCACAAGTAAATGAAATAGCAGTGGTTGCTTCTTGGACACACACACTGCTTGTAAAAGTAGTCAGATCTGATTAGCGAGGCTAACAAAGAGACAATTAAATGAACCAAATAGAGGCTTGTCTGGTCATTTATAAACAGGACACCTATGATATTAAAACTCGCCCAAATAAAAACCCTCATAAAATCAGAAGCCAAAATACACAACCAGAACAGGCATAAAGCAAGAAATTTGATTAAAGCCGTTTTCCTTATAAATGGTGATGAAACATCATCAATTAAATGTACTTGGAGAAATCACTCAGAATATAAACTGAGCAGACGAACAAGAATGAGAAGCAATGCTCATATTTACAGCCCTTCAGAGCTAAAAAGAGCACTGCTTCTGCTTTGTGGGCTGAAGAATGCCTCTCAAACTTGCATCAGAGGTCACAAGTTTTGCTTTAGATAGTCCAGGCAATACTGAAGATACAATCTTCAGTAATAAGCTGTATCATTACTATTAGGAGTTTTTGACTTTAGAGTTGAATTTTCTAAAATTCCTTTCCAACTACTGAACTTTTTACTCCTTTTTTAGTAATGTTGAAAGCCTTTCTCCTTCCATCTAAATATTTGCTCCATATTTAAGCACCCACACTCTTTGGTCCAGTTAATTTCTTAATATCTTTTCTCATAGATTGCTGTATTAGTTTATGAAGCTATAGAGCCAAAGTCTTTCTCATAGTTTCTGGATAATTTTAGAATTATTTTGAATTTTTGCTAATGATTTGTTGAATGGTGGATATCATAAGAATAAATGGTATTCCACCACAAGACGTGCTTACTGTAACCATGGAGCAAGATAATTCAACTTTTGTAAGATTTTCACCAAGCATTACATTAAGAGTACATGAGACAATCATCTAACATAATCATCAAATAATTCAACTCACTCCTTTAAAAGTCTAAGCATTCAGTTTTGTAAATATAGACTCTTTAATATGCTACCAGATACAATGTAACAGGACACTTTCTAACAGAAATGAAGTAACCATGTCTTCAAGATCTTCAATCACTTTTGTAGCTGCGGTGAACCTCACTATCCCTTGAACCTGCTATCTGTTATTTGTACATTTAACCACAATGATTTCAGTAGCATTGCCTAGGTTATTTATAAAGAAGATTTATTGAATATAAGTAGAGGACACTTAACCAGAAGTATTTATGAAGAGCTCCCTTGCAACACTTAAACCTTTGGATCCTCCAGTAAGTAATTTTTAAGATATATTATTTATGTCTTCCTAATTTCAAATATTCTGAGTTTAAATCAAGGGCCATTTTGTGTTAAGTCAGATACCCTAGAGATTCCAAAATATTATGCACCACAATAATATCATTTAGTAAAAGTGAAAAAAGTAAAAGAGAGCAGCATGTTATTGTCTCATAATGCAAACTAACCATAGGATATTCTCATTGGTGGTAATGGGTGCTCCAAAATCATCTTTCATTAAAAAATATTTTATTCCTATTCTGGTTATAAATTATTGGGTTTGAGGTCTGAATTTTTATTTTCTCAAAAGGTCCAACCTGAGGACTGTCTCTTGGAATTGTGCTTTGATTGAATCCAGAACCCTCTTCTAGCATGATGCTTATCACAGGGTAGGACAAAGGAAGGAAGGAATTGAACCAATGGAACCAGTTCAGTGATCAGCTTAATCAATTGTCTTTTTGAATTAGTTGCTGCCTTTAGTGGCATACCTACGTAGACTGCACTTCCACCTCCGTTTTTTCTGTTTGGTTTTTTTTGGTGTGATTGTTTAGTTTTTTTTTTTTTTTTTGTTTCAAGGTCATGTGCATTTCTGACCTTGTCTGATTCCAGAGGAAAAAATGTTCTCTAATCCTGCTGCTTTTTTTCTGTGAAAGAAGAAAAAGGGGGAGACAGCAAGAAAAGAAATTACAAGGGTATAACTTCAGGGCACAGAGAGGCAAAACCAAAGATGAAGTACCCAACTGTTGCAGGTTCCTTGCTCTGGTAAATTCACATCTGAGCAGGCAATAAAGGATGTGAACTGTATAAGCTGCAGTAGTTATCCACTAATCCTGCTGCTTTTTTTCTGTGAAAGAAGAAAAAGGGGGAGACAGCAAGAAAAGAAATTACAAGGGTATAACTTCAGGGCACAGAGAGGCAAAACCAAAGATGAAGTACCCAACTGTTGCAGGTTCCTTGCTCTGGTAAATTCACATCTGAGCAGGCAATAAAGGATGTGAACTGTATAAGCTGCAGTAGTTATCCATGACTGCCCCATCTTATGTTACATATGAAATAAAATGTGTAACTTAGAGTACCTTTACCACATCACCCTCATCAGTAGTTAAAGGTTGACATTAACTTATGCACTATGCTTTTTCAGGCCAGGAATACATGGATCATCAGTGGGTTGAGAGTAACTCTCTTTGAATCATGGCACCATGCTTTTCAGAAAGATAATATTTTTAAATTATATAGAATAATTTCGGTATTTCAGACTCATCTGTTCTGTGGATACCTCCATGCTGTAGCTAAAGTGAAGACTTCAGATTTCCTGTAAATAAGATGTTTTGCATTCATAATACCTTTTATCTGCAGTATAAACTAAGGTTGCCTAAAGTCCCTGTTGCCCTTATGAGAGCAAACATTTTGAGTCCTTTTGGGAAGAACCTGAGGGCATCTTCAAGGAATAATCCCCAGACTATTTTCTTTTTTCCCCTACTTGATGTCAATGAAATGGCAAACAGAATACCTAAAGGATACGTGCAAATATTGTTGCTGATTGGTTGGGTACATCACCAATTCCCAGTGCCATCCAGGAGTATCAGCAGGTTTGCCCCAGAGCTCGCCTTTGGGATGACTGAACAAGCAATCAAGGTAGATGGCAAGCTCTTCTGGCCTTGAGGCTACCCTGAGGGCTGCTCTACGCGGTAACATAGACCCAGCATCTGGTACTCTGCGGGCGATCAGTGAAGCAGCCTGTGCTTTCAGAGCTGATGCTTCAGGCTCTTGGCACACCACTTATGTCTCACTAAACAGTTCACACTTTCAAAGTACTCAGAAACTGAGAGCAATAAGCCTGTTCAACTATGAGATGTGAATATATTGGGGGCAAGGGAGATAGTATTGGTGATCATCTTAAAGAGGAAAAAATTAACAGATATAAATATTGGATGACTTTGACACAGAGTATAAAACTGAATGACAAAGGGTCCGATCCTGTACTGGTGCCACGTATGGCTGGTATTGTCTTTGATTTTGACTTGTCTGTTTTTTGCATTCTTTTATTTTCTAACCATTAGAAAATTAACTCCTGTTTATTCAAGCCTTAAATAGCAAACTAGCATCTCAATACTTTTCCTACATATATGTTAAAGGAGATATGGAAGTGAGAAAAATAATTATAATTTTGCCCCAGTAGATATGACTGTTCAACAGAATCTCTAGCTGGTCTTATTTGCATGCAATACATGTAGAAGAAAACCATGCAATGAAAATAATGGCTTTTTTCTTACTCAATATACTAATTTATGGACTTATAAACACAACATAATTTGTTGAATAGTGCTGGAGAACAAGTTTATCAGCTCATTAAAATCTTGACAATATAAACTGCAATTAACAAAGGGAATGCAGTGTGTTACAGACTTTGTCATTCAGCTAAAGGTTTCTACCTATTTGCAATAATTTGAAATGCCAGATTGCAAGAGTTTAATTAGTTTAATTGTAGTTCTTGGTGTTCCAGATGAATTCATACTTGGACAGTATTCTAAATATTTAAAATTCTCTTGGAGAATTGGATGGCATCAAGTTGCTGCTGGGAAGCAAGAAGCGGTAATAATGCTATGCAGTGGCATGTGATGAGGGATTTAAACAATCAAAGAAAAGTTACACCCACACATTTTGGATTAAAATTCACTTTTGGCAAATCTCAAAGCAGACTCTCTTGAATAGCATTTCCAATTAATCCATTATGAATAGTCTTAGAAGGGTATTAGGCTAAATTGTTTCCCATATAATTATGGGAATTAAGAATGGATTGAAAGAAGCTCTGAGGAAGGAGACTTGGGTGTGTTGGTTGACAAGATGCTCAATGTGACCCATCAATGTGCACTCACAGCCCAGAAAGCCAAATGTGTCCTTGGCTGCATCAATAGAACCATGACCAGCAAATTGAGGGATGTGATTCTGCACTTCTGCTCTCCTCTGGAGAGATCCCACCTGCATCCAGCTTTGGGGCCTCCAACATGAGAAGAAGAACCTGCTGGAGTGAGTGCAGAACAGTGGCACCAAGCTGGTCAGAGTGCTGAACCACCTCTCTGAAATCAGACTGTGAGTTGGGATATTCAATCTGGAGGAGAGAAGGCTCTTAGAGCAGCCTTCCAGTACCTGAAGGAGGCCTTTGAGAGAGCTGGAGAGGGGCTTTTCATAAGGACGTGCAGTAATAGGATAAGGGGGCATGGCTTCAAACCCAGAGAGAGGGTAGGTTTAGGTTAGGTATTAGGGAAGAAATTCTTGACTGTGAGGGTGGTGAGGCACTGAAACAAGTTTCCCGTAGAAGCTGTGGATGCTCCATCCCTGGAAGTGCTCAAGACCAGTTTGAATGGGGCTCTGAGCAACCTGTCTAGTGAAAGGTGTCTCTGCCCATGACAGGAATGGATTCAAACAAGGCAATATTTTAAGGTCCCCTCCCTTCCAAGCTGATTGTATGATAATTATCCTGTTTAAACAAGACCCTTGCTTAAAATCTCAGGCAAGTATGCAATATTTTAAATATAAAACATCTTTCGTATCTGTTTTAAAGTTTATGACTACATGAACAAAAGAAGTTAAATTCCCAGGGTCTATTGGTTAATACAGTACCATGGACATAAATGTATGGATTACCGGCAAGCACCAAACCACAGCTTTTAAATACAGAACTGAATAGAAATGAACATTACTTTCCCTGGTGTCATTCCACAGTACAACACCTGTACAAGATGCCATACACCTTTTCCCAAAAGGCACTACTAATGGCTGTTTTCTTTCTATCTAATCACTGGATTTTGTTTGCTTGTGACTTCTAATCTTTCTTACTTGTGCAGAAGAATGGGTGTTCATTGAGGCTTAATTTTGGAAAGCCTGAAAGTTTCCTATTCCTCTTGTAGCTTAATTTATCACTGAATCATGTTCCTAGTTACACCAGAGAGCTAGACATAGAGAGGGATTCTTTCCCTCATTTGTATTCAATTAAAAATTTGTATCTGACAGGTATTTAACCATTCAGTTGTCATATTTGTTACAATGTGCACCCATGAAAATACTGACAAATTTACAGGACACATATGACCTGTATTAAGAATGCAAATTACACCATGCGCAAAAGACAAATTTTGAGTAGCAACTTGCAAGCCTTATTCTCATGTAGAAATGGACATGATTTAGTATATATTTGATCAGTGTTCCTGTTTTTAGCACTTGGAAATAAATTAAATGTTCCTCCACTGTTTACCTAAAATAACGTGAACAGATCAAACACATTGTAGCAATGCTCATATATGCGAAGCTGTAACCCCCAAAAAGGTATGTCCTTGTATGCCACTAATATTTTCCAAGAGCAAAAAAAATTTCATTTAATCTGAAATATTGCAATCAAAGCTTCACTCAAATCAAGTATTAAGAGAGGGAAAGTATCAAGATTAAAATGAATTTGAAAGCTGTGTTCTCACCTTCATTAGTTCATGTTAATGTATATTCTGTCAGCTGAATACACTACTAGAAATGTTGACAGAAAGAAAAACAATATTTTCTGCAAATGTTAAAGAAAACACATAGAAGATGATTTCAAAATTCTTAATGGCAGTTACTTGTAATGTAATTTGTGTTCATTTAGTCAGGAAACCTCTCAAACAAAAGCTTCTTGTCTGAATAAAGCAGTTTGAACTTTGGATACAAAATACTCCCATAACTCAGTTATGTACAATGGGTGTACAGAATTATGTTTACAGCACTGACCTCTTTGTTAAGCCCAATTAACTCTATGGTCCCACTTAATTTCATCAACTTTGCTTAGCCTCATGAAGTCACTCCATTTCTCCTTGTCTAAATTTACCACACCAGAAACTAGAGTAATGCTTACTTTCTCATCTAACTAAAGCTGAGGAGCTAAATGGCTTCAGACAGAATCTTCTTTTGCTGTCACAGAAGAGTAGTGTTTGACTGAGAGCTCTTTAGGACTTGAACTGACTTTCACTGTTTGCCTATATAGCTTCTTGCACTCTGCAGCAATATCATGAGGAAAATAAAAAACACAGCACATTTTCTTGCAGTTTTTTAAATAATTATTGGGTGATTAAATAGAAACCTACATATGTAATTTTTTTTGATAAGTTGGAGAACTTGACTCACTCCTGAGGAACAGAACCGATATGTCACAGATCAACATATGGAGCAAATTACCTCTGCTCCTCACATTGGGGATTGTGGTTTCTAATGGAGTTTTCAGTTAAAAAAGCTTTTTTTTTTTCATGGTGGAAATTTAAAATTTTTTAAAAAGATATTTCAATGCAAATATGTTTGCTCCATTATGGGATTACTAAAATACAAATTATGAAATGAAGATAAAAATTGGGATTTCAGTTGGTGAATAACTTCAAATATCAAATGTGTTCAAACAGTAATATTATCTGTGAGAAGATCACAGAAAGCAATATATTGTCAGTTTGATTGCTATATTTCACTGGAATTAGTAAAACCTTGTTCTCCAATAAAAAAAACAACTGCAAACCTACAGAAAAATAACCACGTTTCCTTTTCCTAAGGGTATTTTTTTTCCATTTAAGAGCAAGTTGATTCTTTTGGTACCACAATACTTAGAAAATTCTATTACTATCAACAGTTAAGGGGATGTTGCCTACAGTTCAAGTATGTCTTGTCTTTGTTCCGAGAAAAGTGCTTGGAGTTACATAATAGATTTTTAAGTTCATAGGAAATATGAACTTCACAAGATTTGTCTTGTCTCACTGAAATAAAGCTGGTATAAATTAGCGTCTTTCTCACCCAAAGAATGTTTTCCATTTTTAAATATCTTTGACTTGCATCAAGATCTTTCCTCAAAAGGTTGATACCTGTCTTTTTGTAACAAAGTGAATATCGAAAAGAGAAACAAAAGGAAATTTGAAAAGAAAGAGGATACATTTTTGAATGAAGATCTCTATAATTTCTGTAAATTGAGACAGAAGTGGTGAGTGGGTATGGACTTTTGTTGTATGGACTTTTTAGTGCAGCTTGACAGGAAATTAAGCACCTTTATATTTGCTCATCTATCATGCATTCACCTTTATCTCTTGACATGTCCTTAGTAAGTGGTGACATTTGGAAACAGTTCAATTAAAGTCACTGTGTTCTGGGTAATGCTGCAAACATTGTGTGTGAAATAAATAACTTGTAAATTGTCTTGCATGAATATCACTACTGAAACAGCAAGTAGTATCATAACAATGAGTAAGTATAACAAAGTTGAATGAATACTGATTAGTCACTTATTGTATGATAGTCTTATGGTCAAAGGCCATTGTAAACTTCAAGATTCATAAAAATTACGTCTATGTTAGAAAGAAGACTGGAAAGATTGAACTTTTCTGTTAGCTGAAATGCACTGAGAGGTAAAAGAAAAAAATTAATAAATTCTCTTCTCATAGCTTAACCTCATAGTTGAAGTGTTTTCCTTTATTTTAGTGTCAATATTTTTATACTACGGGAAAATGTCTCACTCTCTTTTCTATCTTTTTTCTGCAGCTGAGTTGTGAAATATGTTTAGAGCCATGCTGGAGGAGAAGGGAACCTTTAAATATTAGTAATTGTACATGAATTCTACTCCTCCACCAGATTTCCTTTTCTGTGTTATAGGTAAGGTCATGTCACCTGTTACACTGAATGAAGAGAAAACACATAAAAGCATTACAGACAGTAGCTGACAAAGGGTCTAAAATGGAAATTCAAACATGGGGTACTTCAAACTAAAAGTTCCAGAGAATACAGCTGTGGAATTTCTAGATCAAAGTATGTTAGCTTTCAGTTCTTTGTAAAAGACTTGGAAATCTTTCCCCAGGCCAGGGTGGGGGAGGGTGATGATTTTGAAGGGGATGGGGCTATGTGGAAGAAAAAAAAACATTTTTAAGATATTAAAATGTGGGAAGTGAAATTTTCCAACTGGCTTACACATTAAGTGTGCACGCAAACACATAAACAATACTGTATTTTGCCTTTTAATGTTCTTCGTTTGGCATATATCAAGGTATTTTAGAAAAAGAGGTGTCTATGCCATAGGATTGCTGGTATATTTATTACGGAATCTTTACAGCTTCTCAGACGTAGTTAATTCTTGAAGAAGATTCTGTCCAGGTCAAGAATACTCTATTAACTGAGATTTTGAACCAAGCTGTGCAGAAAACAATATTGAAGAGCTGCTTTAGAAAAGAAGTTTTCAATGAGTTCCCATTTTACAAGTATCACAACTTTTTTATTGTCATGTGGTCAACTGCTCTCCATTTATGGAGGATATAAATAAATCTAGGCTGTTAAAAATTATTGCTATATTGAAGATTGGTATATCATGTTGTCCTAGGGTGACGTTATGATGCTTGTATCCCCATTCATATGTTCTGTTTCTGTGGGATATTATGTTCTGTGCCTTTAAGACTGGCTTTGAAGAGTGAAAGTTTTGTTTGGGTTTTTCTTATCAGGGACACAGAGAAGGGCAGTACATAGTGCTGCTTTCGCTTTTTTGTTTTTGCTTTTTGCTTTGCTCTCTCTCTCACTTCTGCTTGTTTTTGCTTCTGCTCATTAGCTAGTTTAGCTAAACAGTCCAAATTTCTTCCTGGACTGTTTCTCCTCCTTTTTTCGACCGTCTCGAACCTGCTCCAGACTGGGACCTGGGAACACCAAGAGTCTGCACCATGCAGCCTGCAGCAGCTGCCCCAGCACCAGAGGGACTGATAACAGAGTGACCACCCCCCGAGAGAGACTTTCTGAATTTGTCATCTTTTTCAGAGTGGTGTCAACCGGTATTGTTCATTTTGTGGGCTGGGGGGTGCTGTGCCTGTTAAATAAACAGGTTCTTTCCACTTCTCTCCGAGGAATTCTTCCTGAACCAGTTGGGGGGAGGGGCCGTGTGGGTTTGCTTTCTGGAGGGGGGCCCTCCTTTGGAAATTCTCTACCAGATTTGCCCTAAACAGGACACATGTATGCATGGTTGGTCTTTTGGTGATCCGATCTTCCATAACTTGCTATAAACGTGCACTGTAACACTACAGGTGTGCCAGGTGTTGTACATAATGTAAGACTCAAGACACTGGTTCATGACTCATACATCGTTTCACACGCATTAATGTAATTGTGCAGCAGTCCTACACTTTCTTCCCTGATGGGAATTTGATCAAGCTGACAGTGATGGTCACTATGTCAGAGTGAACAGCAAGCACTGGAGTATATATCTACCCGCATAAAATATCTACCAGAGCTTCATGGTGGTCATGTCCTTCTTACTGGCAGCCAATCCAGCATAATCAATCTGTTTTGCTCAGTTGTTGCATACTTTGAAATGTCTGACAGATCAAAACCTTATTTCCAGCCAAGAGTCAAAAGAGGAATAGGAGCAGCTGATGTGGTATAAAGATCAACACAAACGTGATGTTAAATCTTGTGAGCTCTAATGTGAGCACATTAGCAAGTAGGTTCATGCTAACTGTGCATGTATAGAGATTTCGAATACAAATTACACATTGAAGTATCACTTATTGTACAGTGGTATAACATTTTAACAGTAGAAAAAAATACTCAGTAGAAAGTAGGCACTTTCATTGCTTCAATTACCTCAACAAATCCATATTATTATCCATAATTTTATGCAAATATACTATAAACTGTGTAAGTCCAATGTGCACTAGAAATAATATTTATACAAGTAAAATGCCTCTGCACCATGAAACATAACACTTATACCCAATTGGTACGAACAAATGAAAACTATAGATCTTTGAAGAAAGCAAGTAACCAGATATGTAGACCAAGATGCAGCAAAGACAAGCCTCTGCCAAAGAGAGAGAGCTAGTGAGCTGATCCTCTGCATCACACCTCCTCAACTACAAAAGAAAAGGAGTTGCCCAGTGACTTAGACTGACTGCTTTACTTTGGCAACTGTTTGTTGAGTGTAATAGATTACACTCAAATTTTTTTTCTTTATTTTCTAAAAGTTTTTGTAACAGATTAAGAAAAAAGTCCATATCTAGTCCCATTTGTCCAGCTTTTGCTCTGGTAGGGTGATGATGCTCATTGTAACATTTCTTATGAGTACAGTAAATCACAGAAAATACTAATTAAAAAAAGGACAATCTGAATCTTTATGGCTTTATGTGTATTTCCAGTATGGGATTTTTATTAAACTGCTCTTGCCATTTACTAAGAAACTCAACTTAAGACAAACAGTGAGTACGTTTCACCATATGGCACATGTTTCTCCCTTTTATATCTCTATATGCCCACCACAAATTGGTTTTTGAGTGATCTGCTTTGTAAAGCTATATAAGTAGGGACTGATAGGCTTCTGTTATGGGTAATGAAATAAAAGGGAGAGAAATGCCAATTCAGGATGCCACAAAATCATAGATGGAGATAATATAGAGGGCAATTTTTTAACCTTTAGCCTAGAAGAGAGTATGCTAAAAATAAACTACAATAAGAATGGTGAGCAGAATTATTACAGGGAAATTACAAAGCATGAGTCTTTTAAATTTTTTTTAATAGTAGTGTTGCATTTTTCCTCCTTCACTCCTCCTTTATTCAGTTTTTATAACTTGCAGTTTGTTTAAAATTAAACTATCTTCTAAAGTCTGAGAAAATGTCATTGCATTTGATCTACAAAGCATCCAACATGCCTCAGAATGCTGTATAAATAACGTGGAGGTCTAATTCTGTGCTCAATCTCAAGAGATGTCAGAAGGAGCAGAAAGATTATTTTAAAGTTATTTTTATTCTGTTTAGATTTTGCTTTGACTGAGAACAGATGGTATGTTGTAACTATCTTTTCAAATGAGCTGAATGTCTACAGGTTTGAAAGTTTGAGGTAAATCTCCTTGTTATATTCTGCATGAAGGAGAGCTATAGAAAGGCCTGTGGAAGTACCGTGTAGTTTCTGCACTAGGTGAATCCTCTGCTGGGATGTTAAAACATCTTCTTTAACTGCAGTGATATGCATGGGGCAAATATATGAGGCCACATAGTTCTTTAAAGACCCAGAAGTGCAGCTGGCCCTGTTTGTCAAGACAAATAGGTGCCGGAGATGAGAAGCCAAATGGAAGCCTGTTTTCCAGCTGGCAGATTTAAAAGGCTTCCAGTCAAAAAGAGGATTCATGCAGAGAGTAGCTTATTAGCTAGAGGACAGAAGAGACTAGCTGCCTGATTTGAAAGGTTCTAGAAATTGTTTTCTTTTCCCCTTCTCTAGAGGGGATGGGATTGTTCTCTCTGTTAGCTTGATGGTTAATCAAAGTCATGTGTATTCTGTAGCTGAATTGCTCTGGTACTCATTTCAGGCTTTGACCAGTGAACAAACACTGCACCACAAAGTTTTGAATCAATATGTTTTAACTCAAAGGAGATTAGTCACAGAGGCTGGTTTTCTTGGTTTGTTTCTCCCACTGCGTTTTCTTTACACTCAACACAGAAACAAAGCCTCTTTCAGAAAGAGCTTAGAAAATATCTATGTTAGGCTGGTTCAGTCATCCTTGAAGGACTTTCTTTTCTTTCTAAGGAAGCTCATTAGATTACTTGTCACCTTCATCAGAAGTACATTCTTTTGGATATCTTTCTCTGTGTAAACTGCTCTAAGAAATGTGATGTTAAATATTTTGTCAATTTTAGAAGGCTCGTTGAAGCAAAATTCCGTGCACTAAGCTTAAGCCTTGCAAACTGCTGTCTGTATTTTTCTGTTCAAATTCATAGAAGTCTTCAATATTGTCTAAAGAAAAACAGAATTTAGACAAATCACTGTAGTGTTCATTGTGGTGTTATTCAATTAGCATATATTGTAGGATTATGAATACAGAAATATTTTAATATTCCATATAGTCCACAAAAGAGTTGTGCTGTGGGTTTTTCTAGGTGGGGGGAAATGACTAGCACTAAAACTGTTGGTTTTATTTCAGTGTTCAAGTGATAATAGAAAACTTGAAAGCACACTTTAAAAGAAGCAGATTTTGTTAGAGGCCTTGTTTTTTTGTTGGTTGGATGGATTGAATTGTACAAGATTGTTAAATCTTAAAATGAAAGATGAGGTGCAGATCATTCATTTTACAAACATTTTTTTATGATCCCTTTTGTAGTGAATATTTAAAAGAAGAAAATACATCATCAACCCTTATATTTTATGTGGCAACTTGAACAAATCTGTTACCTTCTTTAGTAAAAAGTTCTGTAGTAGGAATATGGCTGTTTGCCATTCTGGTTTTGACTAGGGGCTGATTACCCTTATCCTGTTTACCTCCAGCAGGAGGCAAAACTTAAAGGTAATGAGATGGAGAAGGAAAGCAAAAGCATCTGGGGAATCAGCATCAGATTCTACATTATTTCATACAATTTTACATAATTACTTAGTTTAGAATTCTTCTCATCTGTGAACAACACATAATCCACATAATCCTGAATCTGGGTGATATGATATTTGTCTTTCAAGAAGTTCATTTTCTGTGAATGCCACAGAATATTCCTATCATAAAGCCCTCCATGTGAGACTAGTTCTTTTGCGCATCAATTGCTATTAATCCTTGGTGACTTCAGCAGTTTTTTACAGAGATCCATAAAGTCAGTGCATGACTATCTGAAATTTTTAAGTTCTTTCTATGTTTGTAGAATTGATTTCACTGGCATTTACTGCACCAATTTGCTAAAAATCTATGGTGTAGGTCTCTATGCATACTCCATTTTTCTGTATTTTTTCCATTTGAATACATGAACTTCATTATTTTCACCTATTTCAACAGAAATCTACCAGAGACATTGATACTGATGTAAACTATATATTTAGGAGTTGAATCAAAGCTTTATAAGAGGAAAAATTGTCTGTGAGACATTTTGTTTTGACTGAACTATTCTCAGATACCACCTGACAGATAGCAAAACCTTTCTGTTTCCTGAATACGCTTTGGCAACATGCCTTTTGATTTTCTTCTTTCGTGGTCTCACATATCTGCTGTTTTCTGGCTGTGTGGAGCTTGATTAATTCTCATCCCTCTCTCTTTCTGCCTGCAAATGATTCTGCCATTTGATCTTTCCTCCCCATGTTTGTTTCCTTCTTGTCTTTTTTTTTTCCTTCTTGTTCCATCACTGCAGTCCAGCAAATTTGCTCTTGAACTGTTAGACTTGCAACTATCTCTTCCTCTGCCATGCATGCATGGTAAATTTCAAAGTCCAAATGTCTGTGCTCTAGGTATTATTCTGCACCCTTGTATCCTTGATATCTTTAAATGTCAATGTGTTCCACACTCCTTTTTACCTTCTGTTATGGTTTAATGCCAGACAGGAGCCAAGTACCATGCAGCCACTCACACAACCAGCAGCATCAAGGAGAGAACTGAATCATAAAAGGTAGAAAACTTGTGGGTTGAGATAAAGGCAGTTTAATAGGGAGAAAAAAAGCCATGCACACAAGCAAAACAAAAAAACCCAAGGAATTAATTCACTTCCCATGGGCAGGCAGGTGTCAGCCATCCACAGGAGAGCACAGTCCTGTCACATGTAATGATTACTGGGGAAGAAAAATGCCTTCACTCTGACTGTCCCCCCCCTTCCTCCTTCTTCCCCCCACTTTATATACTGAGCATGATGTCATACAGAATATCCCTTAGGTCAGTTTGGGTTGCCTGTCCAGACTGTGTCTCCTCTCAGCCTCCTGTGAGCTCCTCTCAGTCTCCTCCCCAGTATGGCAGTATGAAAAGCAGAAAAGGCCTTGGCTCTGTGTAAGTCCTTCTCAGCAATAAAAAAAACCCAACAAACCATCTCTTCATCTCTTTATTATCAATCCTGTGTCCAGCACAAAACTAAAACACAGCCCCATATGAGCCACTGGAAAGAAAATTTTACTCCAGCCCAAACCAGCATACCTTCATCTTTACTTCCTGAATCTTTCCTTTGCTAACCTCTGCCAGATGATACTAAAAATACAAGCCTGTATGTGCTCTCTGGATAAAGACTCTCAAGTCAGGCTGGCTTTTTACAAGGATTTATTGCTGTTGCCTTTTCTCCTTCCTTAGGTCACTGCCAGTATCGTCTGTGAGCATCATCACCTTCCCTTTCCAGCAGACACCTCTGAAGAGGAAAGATAATAATTGGAAAAACTGTCATCTAACTCCCTGTTTTAAGTACTTTTTACACAATTTCACATATCTGGATAACCATGGTGTTGTACTAAAGAAGAAATTTTCTTCTTAACTTGGTTGGTAGTCATTTGAAAGTTCAAATTCTAAGCCAACTCCTTTTTATACAAAAATTTTAATTGCTTGCAGCCATATTATTCATCAAAATGACTGGTAACAGTAACCAGGCACATATTCGAACTTTATTAATGTAGGTCAGGGGATCAACAAAGATGTTTAGAAGGAATTGGGAAATTAAAGGTATTTGGTAGTTTACCCAAATGTTTTGGATTGAAATATTTATGCAAATTTAAAGTTTGCATAAAAAGTTTGCTTGGTTGTTGCATTCAACAACAACCAAGAAAACAAACAAATAAGGAGAAGATTTCTTCACCTATGGAGTTCTAACGCAGTAATACTGACATATAATTTGAGTGCAGTCACTGGAACAGGTTTCACACAACAACTTTCAGGGTTGTATTCTTATTTTTTCTGTATATACATTTTAGTTTAAACATCTTAATAAAGCTTAATTTAGCTTGAGATCTTTAATCATCCTTTTTCTTTAATTTTAATTTTCTTGAAACATGACAGTTAGACCTCAAAATAAAATTAAAAGTCCAGCAACCATCAGCTTTTATCTAAATGCTGACTAATACACGGTCTGGCCATGGAAAATCTGTCATTCATCTCTGGACAACTTAAAATAGTCATTTTAGTATTGGCAGCGCTGATTAAAAAGCAAACTTTTTACAATGGTAGGCAAAGCATCACAAAATAAAATTCAATCCAAATGAAATCTTTGTGTATATAATATATATTATATATATACATATATATTCATAGACTTTAGCTAACACTTGAGATCCATTATAAAACTGATCTCCTTAATGTTAAGTATAAAAGAGGAGGAAAAGTGAAATTACCAAAATATTGTACTCACTGAGTTTTGAGATTTTATCATTATTTTTATTTCTTTAAACCAAATCTATGTCTGGGATGTCATCCTTTTCAGAGAGGAGGAATAGACTAATTGGGTAATAAAAACAATCATGTACATAGGGCTGGATCCTAAGCCTGTCACAATCAAAGTGCATGTTTCCATTGATCTTTCACCTGCTGAAGTGTTACCAGGTATCCACAACACTGAAAGAAAGATAGCAGAGTTAAAACAGAGAAGACTTTTTCTTTTTTTTTTCCCCTGTTACTTAAGTGTAATGTGATTTTAACAGCTATAAAACTTTTCTGGGGAGGAGAACTTAAGTTTTCAGAGGCACTGTAATCTCAGCTACTCTTTTCCCTTCTAGTAGTTATAAAGATATTAATAAAATCTGAGAAAAATGTCATACACTTATGAAAAGAAAATAGTTCCAACAGAAGACTATAGAATATAGTTATGAGGTATTGCACTTTTCAATAGCTCTCAGAAGCATTGGAACTCAAGCATGATATAGTTCAGGTAAGTTTTGCTTTTGAAAAACTAGTTTTTAAGCATGCATTCTGTACATTACTAAAACAATAATTTGAGGTGCAAACAGAAGTGCAAGACTACATGTATAATGTAAGTAGTTTTTACCTCATCATTACATTCCATTCTGATGGAAATTAACAGAAACAGAAATCTCAATAACAGATTATCTATACAGAACTATATTTTTAATTTAATTGATACCTGTGAGGATCTATTCATTTCAGATGCAATATAAAAGGTTGTAGCTCACCTCATGACTTGATTCATACCTCCTCTACCCATCAGTGTATGTCTTGCCTGCTGGCTAGAATCAAGGTAAGAAACATTTGGAAAAGAAGTATTTTTGGCAATTAGAAGAACTAATTTTCAGTAAGTGTGCTGAGCAAAATCAGCAAGCAGCTTTCCGTAAGATGTTTAGTTGGAAATTATTCCTTCACACCAGAATATGTTAAGTGAGTAAAAAAAATCATTTTAGACTGGGGTTTTGCCAGCAACACTGAATTCACACAGAGGGAGATTTTTTTTGGTATGTAAAGCTGCAATAGTTTTAACTCTCCTCCCAAACACAGACACTCTCATCTTATTTGCAATTACAGTGAACTTGGACTGTTTTTTCAGTAGCAAGCAAATCTCCTAGTTCATGCCTAAGTGAAAGAGGACTGACATCACAGGTAGAATATTGTGATCCTCTAAATATAGTAGTCTTGACAGTATGCTGAAAATCAGTGGCATTTAAATGTGACAATAGTCATTGAGTTGGTAAAGTAAGTTAGATCTTCAAGTCTAAAGAATTTTAAATCCCCGAAATAAAACCATGTTTTATTGAGATTCATCACATCAATTTTCAAAACCAAAATGTTTAGGGTTCTTATTTCTCTCTTTAATTCCTTTGGCAGAATATTTTTTCCAACACTATCATGTCCATTGGTCTTTTCTGTTTGAAGAGTACGCTCATCTTGACTACAATCATGTGGTTCAGTACCTGTAACAAGATCCTGACAACAGTGCCTTTGAGCATGGATAGAGAGCAAATGTTTGGGTTTGTTTTTTTTTCTTTTCTGTTTTACAGGCATGTCGTCAAGCAGAAAAAAGGAAAAAAAAAGTTTAAAAGTCTTACCTTTGTATTTCAAGCAGCTGGAGAGCCTTATCTGAGTTTCATTATCTGTCCTACAGAAAGTCATCCCATAAAGTCAAAGTTCCAACTTTCTGCCTGATTTGATGGTAAAAAAACACCCATATTTTCACATGGTATTTGCTTAACATTTTTTGAAATGTTCTTTCTTCCACTGAGAGAGAAGGTCAGAGCTGAAATGTTGAGATGGATTTGTTGAAACTTTCCTAGAGGAAATGTTGGTCTTATGCAAGGTCAGAATCAGAATTTAATTTGCAAAATCCCAGTGAAGATAGGCAAAACTGTGGGTTCTGAAGGGAGTTTAGGAAGTCTCTTATTGTTGAAGCACAGCGGAACTTTAATCCTGTTTGCTTTGAACAATGAGTTCATTGGTCTGATAATGACTTCATAAACTATCCAATGAAAAAATCCAGTGCTGTAATTAAGGAAATGACACTGCAGCCTACTAGCCTCTCTGTAGATGCAAAAATTTGTAAGCAAGCTAACAAAAGATTAGTCCAAATAATAAAAACAGAATACTAAAGTCAAACTACGTAGTAGGTTCTTAAATACAATGGCAGAAAATGTCAATTCTTTATCATATCTTCAATACAGGGCAAATCATATCTGCATTTAAAACCATGACATGCTTGGAAAAGCACTGTCTTTTCTTTATTATAGGAAAACAATTCCATGGGATTAAATAGGATTAAGAAGCTTATGAGTAAATCTGACTTGATCATCAGTCTAATAGCTTATTAAAATTGTTTACTGGAAGAAGCCCAGGAGAGAAAATCAGGAAAAAAAAAAAAGTTAAAACTCCTCAAACTTCAGTGAAGTAATTTAGTTCGTTTCCTACAGACCAGTGTATCATGAACCTGATTCTCACAGGACGTCTCAGTCAATTTAAAAGTTTGTTTGCTCTATCATCTCACAAGAACCATGATGCTCCTATCAGCATCTTGTTGTTGTATCAGCCTCTGTGAAAAGTAGTGAATCATTATTTTTAGTGAGGATTCCACACCGCCTAATTGTTAGGTTTTATATTGTACATTAATTATGGATTGACTTGCTTATATTTGTATTTAAAAAGGGAATCTTGGTGCAAAGGAGTGTTCTGAAGTCATAAATTAAGTTCTGTTACCTCTATAAGACAATAAACCTAGGCTAAGACATGCTCTACCTAGTGATACAGTATAATAAATATAGTTAGTATAAATACCTCTCCAATACTATGTGTTCATAAAATTAGAAGTGACCTAGGCCCTCCTGGATTGTCAATCCAGTTATTTCCCATCAAATACAATCATACCATGTAATACTTTTGATATAAATATGTACACTGCTCTGGTTCTAATTTGTATTTTGACTATTACGGATAGATCCTCACTACTAAAATTTTAAGAAACATTTTTTTATTCTTTCCAGTAGAAATTGATGGTGGAAAAATATTTAAAAAGTGACTGGTCCAAAGTAAAAGAAAAATATAACTCTTTTAAAACATTCATGGAGATTGAGACATGTTGAAAGTATAATACTATGTTTGAGGGCAAAGATTCTCCCTCATGTAATAAATTGTTGACAAGCAATAACATTTACTGAGCAATCTGAGAGAGCATTCTCCTTACTGACAAAGGGCTTTTGGCAGATAACTTTAGTTATCTAAAAAGGTACTTAGTTGTTCCTTGAGTGGCTGCAAAAGTGAGGCAAGGCAGAATTAGACTGCATTTTTGTGTTTCTTTTAGACATCTCCCTTAGAATAAGCTTACATGGAAAGTCTCGCTCTTTATAAAAGAAATTAATGCTCCATCCATGGAAACTTTCAAGGCTGGACAGAACTTTCAGCAACCTGATCTGGCTGAAGATGTTCCTGTATTATTGCAGGAAGAGTTGGATGAGATGAATTTTAGAGGTCACTTCCAACACAAACTATTTTTTGGTTCTATGATCAGTCCTCATATAAGGAGAGCCTAGTGGGCTGCTCAAAACCAGAAACCTATTTTCAAGTAGCTGCATATACACTGATTGAATCCCACCATCATATACAAGGCAGCTTGTGGTGGATGGAGGAGAGGCAACTATAACACATCTATCCAAAGTAAAGAGATTTAGTCTGTACCACAACTGATGTGTTCTGTTACATAAGAAAATACAGAAAGCAGGAATTTGTTCTTAAACCCTGGGGGTGAATTAATTGCTTTGTGAGACCTATATTCCATTTACTTCAATTTTTTCTTAGATGTCAAAAGCACTGAAAGTTTGTCCATAAATGTTGCTATAAACAATTGAGTCTTACTCCAGTATACCAGAGGCGAAAGTCTCCTCTTTAGATTTATAGATGTGAGAGAAAATCCCTATATACATTGAGGTATGAAATGTTAGAACCCTAAGAACAAGAGGCTCCAGTGATCCTAATCAGCGTCTCCTGGAGACCCACACCTACACCCACATCCCTTCAAACTCCCAGTTCACCCCACCTGCAAGAGGGACTCTTGCCCTAACTCTGGGATCCAGAAATACTAATTTCTGTTGCTTGTTTCTCTGAAATACTTAAGTAAAACACCTTAAAATTATAAGATTTGTGGCCAGAGTATTTTTGATTATATCATGCCTATATCCTTAGTCTACAGTAAGATGCAGCATCCTGTAGTCTCCAAAACACTCAGATTTAAAATCCACATGAGCATTACTGTATTGTGAAATCTGTTCTGAACCAAATCCCTTGGATAGTAGTATAACATATTGCAGAAATTTTTTATTTATTTGCTTCTCAGTATAGAATCACTCAGTAATATAAGGCAGATAGAAACATTTTGGGATGAAAAGGCACTAAAGTGTCTCTGGCTGGTTAATTATTACAGTTGAAAAAAGAGGCTAAATTTGGGATAGGGTGGCAGGTGGCAAGGGCCCCAGGAGCTTCCCCTTTCATCTGGCTACCATTTTCACTCTGCAAGAGCATATGAGTGAGAGTGTATGTTCCAGGGAACCATGTGGAATGAAATAATCCCCTACAGAAATGAAGTGTAATGAAGCTAGCCACTGGGCAGTAAAATATCAGTGTCTGTCTGACAGTTTGGGAATTCACCAGTTTTGGGCCTCCATGATGCCCAATAAATGGGGTTATGGAAGAATTCTTCTTCTCTTTTTCATTTTCTTGCCTAAAGACATTCCTGTCTCAGGTTAAACAAGATCTCTGCTTGCTTGTCAGTCTCTACTGACTTCACTTGAAGCCCCATGTAACAGTATATAAGAAAGCAACATCAGATTCAAGTAGAAATCACTGAATTCTTACTTGATATCAGGCCATATGCACCTTGGTTTGAGATACATTGTGATCCCAAATAGCCCTGAAGCCTTTGACAGTCTTTGACACTGGAACTGGCCTGTGTTTATAACATTAACATTTCACCAGCTACAGCAGAGAGCAGTTGTGTGCCAAATAGCCTGATCAGTGGCAATTCCTGATTGGTGCTGAGGATCTGCTCAAAAAACATGTGATTTGACCTGATTCAAAGCAATGCTAGGGATCATCCTAAGAATTTCAAAGTGGCCAATTAAGAGCCTGCTGAAAGATGTGCTCCTTGTCAGAAACAAGATTCCAAAGTGGCTTTGTCAGCTGTGTCTTCCATTTGCTGTAGATAGTGAGTGAGCTAACAGGTGGGTATGGATTAACAGGAAGGGCAAACCTATCCCTCAGAATGTCACGTGTCAACACACCCTATTTTGTGGCCATGGCCCAGAAAGGCAGTTCTGCAGTGATTTCTTTCCAATGACCCATGAGTATATGCTCATTGCTCAACATAGATCACTGGATCAGTATGTATGTGAAGTCTGTTTGCTGGCACAGGTAACAGTATTGGTAATTCAGGGGAGTCAATTTTATACACTTCATTGCTCTATTAATGACAAACCCACAAATAACTTCACTATTCCAGTCAAAATTGTAAAAGGAATCATTACCTTTTCTTCTGGAAAATAATGCAACAACTTACAGAAGTTAATATTACATTGTGGATTTTATTGTTGTACTTGAAATTGTACAGTAAACATTAAAGCTTAATTTAATATAAATTTAAATGTTACTGACAAGAATTTTTTCCAAGTTTCCCTTTCTCACAGAACATAACTCTAATTATTTGGGTTATTTTGTGTTGGATTTTGCTTTTGCTTGAAGTCAGTCTATCCTTCCTGATTAGGAAGATGTTTTCAATATCTTTCTGTTCACCTTTTATGCTCCTCTGTCATTGTTAAATCTCTGCTCTAATGTATAAGTTTAATGCTGTAGGGTGTATATGCCTTACTTAAAAAAAAAATACATATACTGGAAAGACTTTAGAGATGTGGAATTGAGGATACTTCCCATCCATCATCTCTTTTGATGCATTGATTAATTAAGGTGTAGAGATACTCCTCATATTGCAGTTTATACTATGTTCTCCTGTATTGGTACATAGTGGACCATTTTGTGTAATATTCTCTCTGTTGCTATAGAAAAATATCCTGTTTCTTTTGCAGGGCTAAATATTATCTCTAAACCACAGCCCATCATGAAGTAAGAAGGAGCTCTTTTAATGAATATCACTAAGTACAAAAAGAAGAATCCAATTTCTATTTTTGTAGAGAGAACATGAATATACATACAGTGTTTGGCAACTCTAGGAGTTGGACATCTTAACCAGGACAACACAAAGAACAAGTTTCAGCCCAGAACTTTTATGTTCATATTTCTTTATTGGCAGTTATGTAGTTCAGCTCTGGAATATACTTGCATTATACTTGAAATCTCAACTCCTCTGCCACTAATAATAAAGGATACCGCTGAACTTGAAGCTTTATCCAACTTTACTGTTTTGCAACCAACCTGATCCTTAATGTTCATGAGTCTAAACATATAAAAGATGAGTTTATTAACATATTTATTTTTACATGTCTATTTTTTGAGGTTGTGTGTAGTTTCTGACATACTGTGTGGAGTGGAAAGGGAAATTACTAGTGAAATGCCATCCCTCTTTGGCCTATCACTCAAATTTTTATTTTTGTATCCCTTACTTCATGTAAGGAACTATATCACTGTTTCTGAGTTAAAAGCACTTTTCTACATGGGAAGTACTAAATGAACCCGTAAAAGTCCTGAACATTTACAGTTAAAAAAAACACAATTCCTCTTCAACATCAGGCTTTTTTCTCTGCTGTGACAGATGGTACACATTTCTGTTTGGATCAGAAAAATGTCATTTTAAGAAATATTTCCATTTAACTTTTATTTATGCTATTTGAAAACAAGCCTGAATTAAGATTAATAACATCAGAAGATTAATACCAAAAAACATTACTTCCAACAGTTCACTACCCCAAACCTTGCTAATCCACAACACTAAATTTTCTTTTGCCAAACAGCAGTTTCAATGAAAAGGCTAATAAGAGATAAATTCCTTCCTTTTAATGAACACGTTTAAGACAAATCAGTCATTATTAGATATTGCACACTGTGGGTCGGCTGTGAGGATGCTGAACTGAAGCCCAAAAACACTTACAGCATTCTGCTGGCTTTTGTTGTAGGCTAGACTGCAAACATCTGACAGGATGGCAAAATAAGTATGTTCAAATAAACCAGAAGGAATATCTCCAAAAACTGGGATGCACATTAACCCAAAACAGCTGGCTGTCCAAATGATTGCTAATTCAGTTTTCATTATCACTCTCTTATTTTGTTTACTGAAACATTCTTTAGAACGTTTTTATAGAACCACAGGGGACATGCCGGAGTTATATATTGGGGAAAAGTCTATTACCATACCCAGTCCACTCTATTATTCTGTTCCCTCCAGGAAAACAACAAAGTATTTTGCTGGTTTATAATTTTCTTCTCTTTTGCAGTAGGAATTAGATGCTTACTGAAGAAAGATGATTAAATTATAAGTTTTGTATTTTTTTATAAAAACCTGTCTCAATCCTGCTGATGACAAATGTTCTGCTATCCTGGAGGAAGGAAATCAGTGTGAAGGCATTATCACACAGTTTTTTGATTACTTAAATAAAAAAAGATGTTCTTCTTGTCATCTATACACTTTATTTTGTAAACATCAGTAAGTGACATAGTTGAATATAAACAGAGAGAATGGCACCTGCTTTTCAGAG
>NW_005054411.1:1113272-1132670 GCF_000277835.1 Geospiza fortis
GCAAATATCAGTGACAAAGCTTGAGGCCAAATAGCCTTTCCACAAAGCTGTGCATAGGACAAGACATCACCTCTAGAATGACTGGAGATTGTTCTTCCTGCAAGTACTCTTTTTTATACCGCCCATATTTTGTTACTATATCTGTATAAGATTGAAGGACCTTGAAGACCTATATTCTTCTTTACTCTCAGAAGAGTGAGTAATACACAGCAAAGAAACTTATGCTGAATCAATTCAGATTTCTTCTTCTTTCCAGAAGGACAACTAGATAGGTCTACAGAGAGTATATTTTTTAAAAGCCATTTTTTCCTCAGAAAAAAGAACAACAGAATAATGAAAGAAGAAAAAAAAATACCTAACTGATGATGTTAGGTTACTTCCAAATCAGTAAAATATATGTGTTTGATATAATCTCTATTCAGAAATTTGTGCTCACCTACATGTTTCCCCTGAAAAAAGTGTGGTTCTATCTAATCATTCATATGTTTATTCTTAGTTAAGGATCAATCACTGAATTAGCATTTCAAGGACAGACAGAATAAAGGAAGATAATTATCTGGAGAAAAGGACTCCAAAGAGAGAAACTATTCAAACATCTCTGCATAATACCAGTGCAGAATACTACTGAGAAAATTCCTTGCACTGGTCAAGACTCATTTCAGCATGACAAGCAATAAACTCTGTATAATATTTGAGTTCTAACCTTCTGTTAAAGGCCCCCTCTAATTACCTAGATATGTCAGGTGGTAAGTCTTGCCACTCAGAATAAATCTGACACCAACAGATTTCTTCTCCTAATTTTTATTTTAATAAGTAAGCCATACAGCAGCTGTGAAGTTACTGATAATGAATGTTAGGAAATAGGATTACTCAAGTGAGTTAAATCCTTCTGCCTTTTCATTATCTGCTATATAATACTTGAAAGTCACATCCTGAATAGACAGAGAACAAGTAACTGGAACCTACATATTTGATCCCTATGCCTCTAGCTCAGACAGTAAACAAGGCTCAATCCTTGAGAAAACCTGGAATGACCACAGTATCTACATGTACTTATGTGCATTGTTTTGTTCAGAAACTCTCCAGCAAGGAGTGGGTGTTTGGATATTTGCATGTTTGTGTGTGTAAGATTACTTTGTGAAGAGTAGGCTGATCTTGTTTTGACATGATGTGGGCTATTTTTTAGCATCTAGTGACAAATAGTTTGGCACCTAAAACTCCAGGAGGCATTTATGCTTACAGTCTCTCAGAGCTCGAGTTACTATGGGGCTAATTTACACACTTCCTGAGCTGCCAAGCTGCCTTGCCTGTTCTTCCAGCCTGCTTTCCCCTGCAAGAGATATGCTGCTATTGGCCTTTTCTTGCCAAGCCTGTGTGATAATGGCACTGCACTAGATCCACTATAACTTCAAGTTTGACTACCTGGACAAATAAATTTACAAGGCATCAGGGAAATTCTTCCCAATAAAACTAGTAACTTTTTTTTCCCTGTTAAATTCAGCTGGATTAAATTATCCTTTTATCAACAAAGATATCAGAGAAATATGATGTGAAGTATACATTCATACTGGTAACTGAAAATAGATCAGACATGCAACAAATTACACTGGATTCAGTTTTCATAGCAATGCCCGTATTAATTATTATAAGGAATGCAGCTCAGTCTGAGAAATTTCTACCTTAATAAAGTGGTCTTTGTCATTGAATTATACTACATCTTGATTTAAAACTTGTAGAAAGTAAAGATAGCACATAATAAATAGCTTAAAACCACCTGAAAGGCTGGTTAAACCTAGTATTTCTAAGTGTATAGGGATCAGTAAGTGGAGCTGTTTTGACTGGGATTCCACTCATAGAAATTTTTGTGAAGTGTCTGTATTAGACCCGGTTTTGAACTGCATGCTAGACATACTTAGGTGTAGAATTGCAACTAATGAGGAGGACAACTGACCAGTTACCTGAGTCACTCTGAAACCAAATGGTCACAACCTACCAAAATGTATTTTAACACACTTCATTATGGGTAGCAACAAAGGAAACAACTACATCTATACCTACAGAAGAGGACACTACCTCAGAAAGTAATTATTCAGAAACCTACTTGAAATCATTAGAGAACCTCCTTAGTATGACATTTTAACCTCATACTGGAACAAAAGGCCTAACATTATCTATATGAGAGAAGACTGTCAAGTTAAAGGAAATAATTTTGACTTAGTATGCAAGAAACAGACTTCTGCCAGGATGTGTCTGCTGCCAGTGTCTACATCCAGACAAATATGAAAATACTGAAGATAGTTCAAAGAATGGACATAAAAGGTATCTGGGAATCAGAAAAAGTCTTATTATCTGAGGTTTAAATAATTTAATCAATTTAGCAGATCTGCAGAGAAGGTTAAAAGGTGATTTAACCAGAGTGCATATCCTCATTCAAGTAAAAGAGATATGATAGTGAGTGCTCAGAATTGCAGACAAAGACATAAGAATCTCCAACACTTGAAAGATGAACGTGGATGAAGTTTCAAGCTTGGGAAATTAATTTTAAAGCACTAAGAGTAATTTATGTAAGAATAGATGCCACAGACACACCAGCATATGGACTTTTTGAAGGGCAGTCTAAATGTTGGAGCTTCTTAAATACATGCAGCTTCTAGAAAAACTGAAAAAGAGAACAGGCTCATAACTGTTTTTCCCTTTCTGGGTTTCAAATTTCAGACACTTAATTACTAATTCAGGAAAGGGAAGAGAGTTTGTTTTGTAAGAGGCATAAACCAGGAAATGCAGCACTTCAGAAACTGACTTGATTTCCAATAGTGCTGTGGCTTGTGATTGACTTGCACCGGCTTGTATCTAAGACAGACACAACTTAGGTTTGCCTGTTGCTGTAAAATTTACCCTCTGTATGGATTGTTGTGCAGAAGAGGATATGAAGTCTTCCTTTGACTGTTCTATCAGTCACATCTGCTCTTTTCTGTTCCTCCATTCAGTTTGGTTGAAATTTACAAAAGTTTTAATTTGTTATTTTTGAAATTTAGGACACGGTAAAAGGGATGGTAGGAGAAAGAATTGGAACAAAATATTTTCATTTTTTTAGAGATGAGGTGACAGTAATCTAGGAATTGATTGGAAGATCTTGGCTTTCCTGCTCCTTTCTCAGACTAAGAGTATTAAACTCTCTAAAGACTTTTAGTGACTTTGCTGCTGGTTTAATTATTTAATTTCTGAAATGTGAGAGTAATGCAAAACTTTATAGAAGGCTGAGATAGATAATTGCCACCTTTGTTCATAATACTTAACATATTCTCTGAGCAAACAAACTTCCCTTAAAGGGAATAATTTTCCCTTTCCCCAAACCACTTTTATCAAAGTCTTTATTACTATTATGTCTTCAGTCTATGGGTCCTTTAGTCACATAGCAAAATGACAGATTTGGAGCTTACAGTAAATTTGTCCCCCATTTTAACACTGTGCAGACTGAATATTTCAGCAGTGTCATCTCCAGTAGGTTGAATAATTATTAAAGAATTACTTACCCTATTTCATTATGTGAAACCCAAATAACAGTTAAATGTCTGCAACAGACGCTAGTGAGAAAAGTAAATTTGCAGATACATTGCTAGTGATTATTGCTGGTGAAAATAATTATTGCTGGTGAAAATAATTTGCCTTTTCCAGGAACTGAGGATTATCTAAATAATCTTGCTGTTAATTTTTATTGATTCAAATTTTACGCAACACCATGTTGAATGTTGCATGCAAGATGTTTTCCATTACCATCTGTATGGCTGATTACCTTGTCAAGTGAGCAGTTTGCCTTATCTCTCTCTTTGAATGACCACATTCACACCTTCCTCGGGAGGGGACCTCCGCTGATAACAGACTATTGAATATTGGTGCATGACTGATAAGAACTATAACATCCCATTGTGAGATGCTCCGCCCAGAGGGAGGAGCCAAGCACTGCTACCCCGATATACTCTGAGATTCTAAAACTCCAGCTGAGCTTCTCTCCATGGGATTCACCAGAAGAACAGCAGCTGCCTTTTCCTCCTGGATCTTCAGAGGAAGACTACATCCTTCTCTACAGAACCTCCTTGCTCCAACAGAACCACACCTGATACTTCAGAGGACTGCAGCCACATTTTCAATCGGACTGCCACCAACACCCTGACCAACAGGGTGTCAGGTTGGGTTCTGACTCTGTCAGTGTTGTTCCAGTGGACTGCATTGTTTATTTTATTCTTTTTATTTCTTCCCTTTTAAAGAACTGTTATTTCCTGCTCCCATATCTTTGCCTGAGAGCCCCTTAATTTAAAATTATAGCAATTCGGAGGGGTGGGGAGGGTTTACATTCTCCATTTCAGGGGAGGCTCCTGCCTTCCTTAGCAGATTCCTGTCTTTCCAAACCAAGACACACCAACAGTTAGCTAGAAATTAAAGCTGAATTTTCTGTGCAAGAGCAGACACCTCACCTGATGAATGCTGAAAGTATGACCATTTTGGTTTGGAAATTCTTCTGAAAGATAGTTAATTAGCATTGCATCCATTGGCATAATGTTGCTTTCTGTCATATTGCTTCCTTGCAGTACTCTAACTGCAAAAGTCTACCCCAGCTGAACATTTCTGCCTTAGCATATGAGTGCTTGCCAATTGTTTGCTTCAGCCATTTACTGTTAATATTTTACATGGAGGGGCTAGTCATGTGAGTCTCAGGGCATTGTCCCTGCTTCCAAACTCAACAAATTACTCTGAGGAAGGTGGTATGATGTAAAGCTAAGATGTTTCAGTCTATATTAATGTGTTCTGCTGCTCTCAAATATTCAACAGGTTGATGCAAATTGCTGAAAGACAAGTACATGCATGTTACTAGACATGTGAGTGCCTTTTTCCACATAGATGAGTCAAGAAGACATCTAATTAAGTAAAAATAAAAGCAAATTTAGTTTCCAGTACTAATATTCTGATTTCTGGCATTTTACATAAGTTTTATATAGGTCAAAAAATTAAGTCATAGAAAAAGAATACTGGACTCCATGCATATTTGGTTAGGATGCTTGCACACTTTTATGTAGTGTGAAAGAGGTAGGTATATTCATAACTAAAACTGAAAGCTGAGCAGCTAAATGGAGCCTCTAGAAAAGTGAAGAAAGGAAAATAAATTTCCTCAGAGCTATGAGCTAGTCCGATATAGAGTAAGATTTTAAAATGTGTCACTACATTTTTTTGGGTTTTTTTGAAATTGGAGTTTGTAAGATTAGGTCTTCAATTCAAAGAAAATAATATGTATGCACCCATAATTATTATGTATCAGAATATAAAGATACATTCTTATCCATTTGCTCCATTCCTTTTCTCCCTCTCAAAATTTGGAAAGCTACTGAACATTTACAAGATTGGTCAGAGAAGAACGTCTGTAAAATATTGAATTTCCACAGAGCCTGTACAGGGTCACAGTCATTGGTTTGACTTATCAGCTGCTGTGAGGTGAAGTGTTTTGTGGAGTTTGCACAGAGGCCAAGAGCAGAGGACAGACAGGCAATCAGCACTTCTTATTAACTGGCCAAATTACTGCATACAAAACTGGCAGAATCCCAGAAAGGAATACAGAAGATAGCTTAAAATGCTGTAACAGAATAATATAAGAAACTTGACAGAGGACAATGTAACATCATAATTCAGATATGAAATGGACAGTCAGAGAAAGGCATGTTTCATTACTGCCTCTATTGAAAAACTTCTTGTTCAGTTTTCAAAGCCTATTTTCCCCCTGTAATACAGGGAGGTTACATATGAGAAGCTTTTATGTCAACTTTAAGTGTTTAGAAAAAGAGGCATCTTTCTGGATATGTGAAACATGGTTTAATCCTATAACTGCAATAACTTGTTAAATAGCTTGTTGTGACTTAATATCAGTAAAAAATGTTTGTATAAGACTTGTTTAAAGTGAAGTTCTAGTCAGAAAAAGAAAAATATGAGGCAGATTAATACAGAAGAATGTGAATTCAACTTGCAGAGATTTTGTCCAACGCTGAAATGCTTTTCAACATTAGCCAAAGAACACTCCTTGGAACTACCCAAGTGCATGGTGTGTTAATAAGAAAGAATTAAGTCTGAAAGGAAGTTAATGCATTGATAAGAAAGTTCAATGAGAATATCTCTGCCTTTAAAAAGATTTCATGGACATTAGTCACAATAAATTTTACTTTCCCACCTGATGCCCTATCATTGGAACACTCTGTAGAGGTGGAAGTGCAGGTCCCTGTTTGATGAATGCATTGTTTGTAGAGTCATTTTTCTAATCAAGGAATTACTTGCTCTCTCCTATCCTACTTGCCCATACTCAAAAGAGGAGAAGAAAAATAGGATAAATTAGGATTTAAATGATACCTGAAAAAAACGCAGATTCTTTTTTCCAGCATTTGAAATATGAAAAAACCTACAAATCTTGAAAAGGAATTGACCTTTGGGCAGGATGATTTTTACCTGCCACTGTTTATTTCTTTGAACAGAAATTTTGGCCCAAAAATATTTTGTATCATTTTTATAAGTTGTTCTCAGTTGATAGACCTCATGATAAAACACATCCTGGGCTTTAAGGACAGAAATCCAAGGCAAAACAGCTTTGACCTCAAGAAGGGAGAATCAGTTCATATGAATGACATAAAATCAAGGTGTTTACGTGAAGATGATTGCACATTTGCCCAATGCTCAAACTCTGTTTAGGTTGAGATGTTTGCCTAAATGCTATCATCTAAAAGTTTGTAAAATGCCCTCATGATATCTGAGACATTTGCACAGAACTGGAGGAAAAAAAAAAGACAGGATGAGCAAAAGACCCGCACCATTATGGAAAGATTGAGGCTGGACCTGTGTGACTGAGTTGAGTCCACATCTCCATTTAGTGAAATGGGAACTTGGGCATTTTACCCTGTAGGGTATGCCAACTTTAGGTACTTAAAACTGAGGCTAAATCCCATTCTGCCTGTTTGCAGCAGCAGAAGTTGCTGTGTCTCAAAAGAAATACATAAGTTTTGAAGTTCAGCTTCACTTGAGTTAAGAAAAAAAGAATCACGTACAAACCAGGTAAACAGCAGCAAAAAAGGTAAACTGACTGCAGTTTGATTGTTTTGATTTTAATGTGACACAGCCAGTACCACGTTTTCATTAAAATTTACAAAAGAATGGCATAGGTTACAAGCAGTTCAGAGCAATAATACAACCTCATTAACAAATTCCTTTTATACGTTTAACCATATTAATTTAGCATTCAGTTAATAAGAACTGCAGGGTTCTCTTGAACCTGTCACTAGTGATTTATTAAGTCAATTTTATATTCATCTGTTTATAGATCAAACATACAGAAGATGGGTTCAACAGTATTGAGCACATTTAACTAAAAAAGAAAAGAGGAGAATTGGGTATTTAACTTAGGTTACACATTTAAGCTACTGGTTTGATCAAGGATAAATGTTCTATGCCTCTTAAATACCTCTGAAATCAATACACCTTTTTAGAGCAACAGTTTCTGAAAAAAACTGGTATTGTCTTGGCAGTGAACAGAGGTTTCACTATGTATGTGGTTTGCAAAAGTGAAAATTTGAAGTCAGCTCTGTTGAAAACTGATTTCTGACATGCAGGTAAGAAACACCAGTGAATCAGACACTGTGTGTGCTGGAATCACCCCATGAATAAAGAAACACAAATCAGTTTAAAAATCTTGTGTCTCAGTTACCACCAAGGCACTTCTGTCTCTTATGAGATTTATTATGCACTTCAGAGCATCAGCTGCAAAAACTGCTAAACTACCATTTAAATATTAACAGCAAAATTTATGAAAATTCATGAAAAGATGTCTTAATTTTACAATTATTTGCATGGTAATGAAAAATGCAGTTCTTGAATGATTTAAAATTTTTATTACTTTGGACATATTTTCCACTGCAAAAATATTTTCAACTTTTAAAAAAAGTATAAGCTTTTATTTGAAATGTCATAAAATCTGTATGTTGTATGGAACTTTTGCAAGAAAAAAAATCCTTTTTTTTTTAGAATTTCCTTATATGTGCAGTTTCTCAGAGCTGGATCTGATAGTGATTCCTGGAGGAAAAATGAACTTGCAGCTAAAAAGAACCCACCTCTGCAGCAGAACTTGATGATGTGAACACACATCTCCAGAAACACATCTGCACACATTTTATATATCAATTGGCTAATAACATATGGTATTTATTTTGTTGCTTGTGAGTAGTCTGTCACAGACATCTTCTGATGAAAATCCTTTCCTTAGGATTTTTTCCTCCTGAGAAGCTGAGAGGCCTCAGGCACAGAATGTAAACAATGATTGTCTGCTGCTGTGGAATGCAACAGGTGCATCTGTGATTGGTCTCATGTGATGTTTGGAATTAATGACCAATCACAGCGCAGCTGGCTCAGACTCTCTGTCCAAGACACAAACCTTTGTCTCTCTTTCTTTTCTATTCTTAGCTTAGCTAGCCTTCTGAGGAGAACCTTTTCTTCTATTCTTTTAGTATTGTTTTAATTTAATATATATCATAAAATAATAAATCAAGCCTTCTGAAATATGGAGTCAACTCCTCATCTCTTCCCTCATCCTAACATCCCCGTGACCACCGTCACAGTAGTCTTCTGTTTCTTTGGTTTGATTTCATATAATGTTTCCTGGTCAAAGTGGGACAATAGCATCAATGGGACATCAAAGCATGTGTTGTCATCTGGAGATTATTTTGTCTGTTTGGGATATGAGTACAGTGTTCACATAATGTTGCCTCTGAGACATTATAGAAATGCAATCCTCTCAGCAATGGTTAACATTTTTAAACAAATACTATTTATAAACAAATTAATTTTAACTATAGCTTCAGCTTTATTACTGTTTAGGTATGCTGGTGTAAATATATGGATATTATGAGACAAGTATAATAGCACATAATTAAAAATACCTTTTATAATAGGCTGAATTAAAACTGGAGAATCTGAGGACCCAGTTTAAAAAAAACCCCTCTATTTATGCTTGGAAACAAGATTTGACAGAGGGGCAAACCTGGCTAGCAAAATTGGTCTTTGGGTTGTATGTTGGAAACTCAAAGTACAGTTACAAATTTATGTTATTAAGGAAAGAATATCTTTGAACTAACTGGAAAGAAAATACCACATTAATTTTAGAGTAGATACAGGCATATAGCTACACTTTGTAAGGGTAACAGAGGGAGTAAAATTACCCTGGAGTCAGACTGTAAAAGAAATTCCAGATCAATGGTACATGATTGCCTAGTGTCTCCTTGTGACACTTTGGGTATTTGCCAACCCACAAATACACATCTATTCTTTCTCTTCTGAAAGCTTCCCCTCCCATTAAATCACCACAAATATAAGTATTTAGTACCTAACATTACTACTTTTTTCCTCTCTTGATCCTGAATGTGAGAAAAGACAATAAAGAAGCATCATGTCTGGCTTCAACAATTCTGGGCAATAATTTATAGCAGAACATGCTTGGGAGTCTGCCTTTATTTTAAAGAATAAACTGAGTCACCATGTTTCTATCTCAGATACACTTAAAGTAATTTCTAGAAATATTCAGATATGTTCTTGTTTAAATGTATTCCTGTGGCTTTTATCCTTCTGTTTCAGTGGGATTCATAGCTCACTGTACAGCCATATGTAGTGCAGTGCTTTATTAGTGTCACAGATTTTATAAACAAGGAAAAACACTTCAAAGAGCAACTGCTAACATCACAGAAGTATAAAAAAAGAGTTATGTGCTCCTGCTGTTTATTTTGGTTTGCACTGCGCTGTGACAGAAAACAGCACTCGGTGATTAATTTGAAAAGAACGAGACTTCATGGAGAATATCTTTTTTGCCCAATAGCAATACGTTAAAAAAAAGGGACATGAAAATAAATACAAATGTAAAATTTAAGTTTTAAAGACACAGTGTGCACATGTTTTGAAAGCATAAAAACATTTTTAAAAAGAAATCATAAGGGTTGGATTACTTCATGAAAAATATTATAGATAGATAATGAGATTATTGGTTCTCGCAATTAAAGGATAACTATTGTGCAAATATTAAGAAAAGCTTTAGTGATGTATAGTTATGTTATTGTAGTTTAGATGTCCTCTGTTCTCCCTATAGTTTCCTTTTCCACTGTATTGTGACAATCAGACAGCCAGGGTTGTCTAGGACCGGTAAAAAGAAGGCGTGCACATGTGTCCCTTACCTGGGGCAGTTGGGAATGGAAAAGCTTGTTGCTTAGGGGGTGCAGCATGGCAACACCTGATCTCCAATCAAGTTACAAGAAAGCAGTCTGCACTGATAAATGGCAAAGAAGAGCTGACTGACAGACTTTGGGAAGGGCCAGGGCTGGCTGATGCAACCCCCAGAGGTATAAAAGACTGCGCATCCATCTTGAAGATGAACCAGCCATGTGGTAGGCACACGGGCAGGTCCCCGCACTGCAACTTTTCCCTTATGTAGACCTTTTTAAATTTTCAAAGTGAGAAGTTGTTTCTCTCAAGAAATGAACAGAAAACTCATTATTTCATACCAGTACACTCAAATAAAGGCTCAAGTTAAACACAGAAACGGGGAATACACATATTACACAATCTGGTCATTGGAATATCATGAGCAACAACAGATAATTAACTAAAACTCAACAAGGAGTAGTCACATAAGAACCTAGGTAAGATTAGGTAAAACTTTTTAAAGTATGACATTCACACCTGGTATCTGAATGAAATGAGAACAGTTATTTCTTCTCAAACTGTCATATATAAAATATGTATGAAATTTGAAAGTTTGGAAAAGCTTTTCTCATTTTTAAGGACGCTGATAAATTCTATCAAATAATGTGTTCAACAGCTTCTGATAAGGAAGATTAAAAGTTTCAGGGTGTTTCATTATGGGTATAAGAATTTAGCAGAAAATAAACCCCCTTGCACTCCAGCTGATCCTCAGAGATCAACGGAACTGGATGCTGCTAAGCTTAATTTCTGATTATAGCCAATTTAAACACTGTAAATCTGGTTGAGTCCAAAAGAAAAACTTGCATGAGCACAGATACACAAACAGTGCAGTTTACCAGTCCTGTACTATACATATGATCATGTTCAACAAGGACTTTGCATGATCTAGATTCATGACTAGTGCAGCTTCTTGAAACAACAGGAAAGCAGGTACAGGATTGCTGGTGATAAAACACTAAGTACGGAGTGGTAATGTGTGTCACAACAGAAAGTATAGCAAGAGAGATTCTAATAGCTCCATAGGCATATGAATGAATTCTGGCATGTGCTCCAATGCCCTTGCAGGTGCAAAGCTGACCAACAGGTGTTCCCTCAGGAAATACAGAGCCTATTGACACATACTGAGCAGGCAGAGATGTTTTCTCCCTCCAGATGGGTTCTTCCACACTCACCTTTTCCGCTCTGAAACTCCTCTTTCATACCATAAATTTCGGCCTCTCCCAAGGGAGTGGACAGTTACATGTCATAAGCGGAGTTGGGTGACTTTGGTCATACATGCATTACACATCCATGTTCTCCTTCATATGCATCCTGAAGAGTGTGCAAGTGAGCATGTTAAAGAAGCTTAATGAGGATATTGGTTACTTTGGGGCAGAATTTATAGTTGACAGAAAAGTTAGAATAAACACTTTGGCCCTCCACTACTGAGGTGGCAGTAAAGGCTGTTAGGCCTTCATCAGAGTTCATTCTTATCTCCTTAATGAAGCAGAATCATAACAAGGCTTGTTTTCCTCAGTGAAGTAAAGGTGGCTATTAGCTGGTGCAGAGGCCAAGTGCTATTCTGTGCCTCACTGAAACAGCACCAGGCTGCCAGACCTTCACTTCACTACAGACAACAGTCAGTTGTTAGGCCCTAATCCAGCCAGGTGCAAGATAAGGAAGAGGCACATCTCATGTTTTTCTCAACTAGTCTCTTCAATTTTTCAACATCTTGAAGCAACACTGTACAATTCTTACAATTTACCACACAGGATAACAGCATTGGTATTTGCTGATCTTACGTCAGTGTCGGAATTCACCTTATCATTCATCGAGTTTTGTTTGGCCTATCATGCTACTTAAATATAAGTTCCTTACATTTGAGGAGTTCATAGTTTTGGTTAACACATCAGCAGCATCTGACCACATAGTCATAAGTAATTCTTTGAAACATGACAAAGTTCCTATAACTGTATTTCTCATAAAGCATTGTCCCCTACACCATGTTTTATAAACTGGGTAGTTTTGGTCTTGCATTAGTTAGTCTTCTTTATTTTAATGACTGAGCAATTGTGATGGAAAATTGCTGAGAGATATTTGGGCTAAAAACTTAAAGACTGAGTATTAAGAATTTGTTTTACCCAAGGAATTTTCTGATTCTTTGATTGTGGGGTATTTTTTTGTATTTTGGGAAGCTGTGTCCAAACAATTTAAAATTTTATCTCAGAAACAGCTAAAACAGTTAAGAAGGGGAAGACAGAACTCTTCTCTGTTTAAACTGGCATTCATTCATAGAGATTCAGCCTGAATAGTTCAGCATCGGTTAATGACTTTTTGTTCAAGACTTCAGTTATCTACACTGGACTCCATTGCATAACTAGTCTGGGCCATTGACACTTGACACTGAAATGCAAGACAGTTTAGCTCCTGGTCAAGCTTTCCAGTGACAAACCTAGTCATTAAGTTGTTAGTAATTACAAACTCTCAAAGTCCATTTTCACTTGTGCTCTTCACTGTCCTTGTTGTATGTATAAGTTTGAAGTGTGACAGTTCTTAGGTGAAATTCCTTTTGTCTTTACAATCAAAAAGTAAAATTCTAGTCCAAATTAAAGTGTTTGGATGCAGAACTATACACCCAGCATGTTAATTTTGTATGAACTTGAAATTAAAGCAAGAATAGAACCAGGAGCTTTAAATACACAAGCAACCAACAAACGAACAGATCTAAACTGAAAAAAAAACGAAACAACAAACCAAACACATAACAACAACTCACAAGAAACAAACAAGCAATATAATAACAACTCCCACTTGTACTCTACCGTAGCTGAAAGTTTGTTTTAATTATATACTGAAACATTATGTCTGTTCAAAATATTGGCTAATTCCCACTGTCCCCAAAATCGAGGTAAGGTCTCAGTTCTCTCTCCACCCTCATATTTCTGCATAAATAAAGGAATGAGATCATCATATTCTATAGGGGCAGAAGAAAAGCAAATGGCTCTTTTTATGCCCTATTTTTTTTTTTTATTTTTCCCTCTAGAAAGAAAATTTCAGGAAGCTAGCAAAGACAAACTAAACTCTTCTGCCTTCTTAATTCAGGAAAACTGAGGTATGACACCATGTGGACTATAGTGTATAAAAAAATGAACAGTATTAAAATGTTTCCTGCTCCTAACTTGATGCTATAGGTGGCCAAATGCTCTCAGTTTAATGAACACATCTGTTTGGAGTGCATGCCTGTTAGCATTAGGATGCTAGTCTTGATTCATTTTTTCAAAGCACAAACCAAGATAACACAGACAAAAGCAGTACAGAATGTCATTAGGAGAAGTATGGACATGGATTAACAGGTGATGATTTACATGGAACTTAATCTGCTGATTTTATGAATGACATTTGAAATCTGTTCCCCATTTCTTGGGTCACCTTTAGGTTATGTGTAAACAAATCTTCAATTATGAAATCATAGTCATTATTTTGGAAGGCAACACAGGGGTACTCCAGTACATCTGCCTCATCAAAGCAGAACTGAAGCAATATGCGGAATAAATAGACTGCACAGCCTGATGTAGTTATGAAGTGGGTATGTATGTCAGTGCCCAGCACAAGCGAGATAGCTCTTGTGAAAACTTGTGCCCTGAGCCCTGGTCTGAGCCACATCTTTATTCACAAAGGTGTTCCATACACATTACATTGCACAACTTTTCTATGCATATTCAATCCCTGGCCCTGCCTGTCCTCACCTCGCATGGTAATTAGATCCACGCCCTTCTGAGCATGCGTGTTCACGGTGGTGGTGCACGGGAGGGGGGGGGGGGGGGCTTTTGATGGTCTCTGAGGCTGAAGGCTGTGGCCTTCCTCATGATTGAACTTTTGAACTTTTCTCCTTTGTGCGTGTGCTTTGGTCCCTTGGTGCTTATCTGAGTAAGTCTGTCAATTTTGATCACCTTGGACACAGAGGAGCCCCTTTATCTAGGTTTCTTGCATTCCTTGGTCTTCTCCCAGTATTGTTCTTTATCACAAGAAGCTTCAGAAATTTGCATTTTCCTATGCCCTTTGTACCATGTCAGAGGTTTCTTAAATAAAAGGTTAAAATTCAACACACAATTCTACAAGCTAAAATTTAAATGCTTAATTCATATTGCTAACTTAAGCAAACTCCCAAAACCTCCATTTCAAAACCAACCTTGAATTCAGACCAGACTATGTAGGACTTTCTCTAATCAGTTTTTGTAAACTCCAAGAGCAACCTCCCAGGGCACTCTGTCACAATGTTTAATTATCATGATAGTGATTTCTTTTTTTTTTTTTAATATCCGTTAGTACCTTTGTTGTTGTAATTTATGACCAGTGTCTTGTTTTCCTGCTTCAGTAGGCATGTGGTTTCTGGTCCCCTCTTCTTAATAACATCCACTATGTACTAGCAGACTGCTGTTATGTATCCCTGAAGCTGCCTCTTTTCATACTGAACAAGACTAGAACCTCAGCCTCTCTGGTGAGTGCTTCAGCTTCCACGCAGCTTGGGGCCCTCCACTGAAATGGCACCAGTCTTTCTTCAATTGTGGAGACCAAAACTGGACACAGTATCCCAGATGTAATGTCAAGTACAATGTCAAGTAATTAGTGTCAAACCCATCTTGCTTCCAGCTCTTCTATACTGCCACTTTGCATCAAACTTTGGTCACTTGTTTTCCTGAGCATTGAGATGCAAGTATTGGAGGAGGTTACTCTTTAACACATACTATGTTGGGCTCCATATTCCCTTAGAACTGCTGTCACGTGACCACACCTGACAGTTCTTTAGAAAACTGAGTTTTGTTACCATCCTGGCAAATAGAAACTGCTTTCCCATTTACCAGTCCCCCTGCTGTTTTCAGGATCTGTTAAAGAATGAGACAACCCCTTTGTGAAAGTATTTTAAACACTTACTGGCTTTAAAAACTTGTCTTGAGCCATTAGACATTTAAATGTTGAGGCTTATCGTCTTGATCATTTAAGCAATTCATAGCTGGATATTCCAGACTGTGTATGCAACTGACACCTATCTCCTCAGGCAATACAAGATAGTGTGGAATGCATGACTAGCACAGCAAGATCCTCCTCCACCTTCCATATAAAATTCCAACTTCATTCATGGGCCATTTAATATCTGTGTGCAGAGATAAATACATTTTAAAGATCACTGAGCCAAAGTTTTAAGTAACAAAATTTCCTTTCCATTTCAGACAGCCTCAATCCCTTGAAACTCACATTATGCACACTTTATTCTGGTTAATAACTGCAGTTGCAGGTCACAAATGATTAAAATAAGCCTCAGTAGCTTCCAGTTCATTAGGGCAGCTAAAGTACCATAAAAACATTTGGCTTCTTCACAAGGCTTAGACACTCCTAAAATATTTTCTGGCTTTGAACTCCAGTTAGTATTACAAAACTATAAAGCAGACCCATTAATTGTCAATTACTGGCTTTCAAATACTAATATATATATATATGCTGATACATATATACATAGATACACAAGAACACACATTTATCTTGGTGGCTCTCTTTTAAATTCAATACCTGGTTAATTGGAAGGCAGGTTTCCTTGTAATCTTTCATTTGCATTTGGCTCAAAACATGAAGTAGGTTTGAAGTAGGTTTTAAATTCCCTGAAATTATACTTTCTATCCTCAGGCATCTTACATCACAGAATACTCTCTTGCAAAGGAGAGGAAGAGGAAATTAGAAATATAAAACCATGCAGTTTTTAAAAAAAATGTGAAGTGTGATTACATAAGAAATTATAATATTTAAATCATATGGATATTAGAATGTTAGTTCAAAATATCATCAAAAGCTCTACATGTCTAGAGTTGAAAAGGTAAGGGTTTGTAAAACCTTTTTATTCAAAAAGAGTAAAACATTTTATTTTTAAAAGTGTGAGCTGAGCTTTGATATAAATGTAACATGCAGATAAGTAGAGACCAATCATTACACTCCAAAGTAATTTCTGCAAGGAGAAGAAAGCTTGTTAAGTTCCCTTCTAAATGTTAAAGCATTTTATATCACATGATTGCAAAATTCCCTCTGTCTCTCCTGACTTCACACAGCTTTCTTTTATAAGTGATGCAGTCACTAGAAGAAAAAATCCCCAATAATCCTAAAAAGCAATTTTTTATCTGCTGTTTTTCCATTAATAAAAATTTCATTTGAATGTAAATTACATCATAAAGTTATATTTTGGACTTGCATATTTATAAAAAGCCAGGATTTTTATATCAGTTGTCTGTAATTCATTACCTCCATACTGGAACAAAACTGAGGTAAAAGTGAATGTTCTCTAGGAGGATGCTTCTACTGGTCTGCCTAAAGCTATATGGTGGAATATGATTGGTTTTTTGAAACACGACAGAGAAGTTTCACAAATACCCAGGAAAAATATAGAATACTGTGATAACATCAAATGAATATAGCAGTGTGTAAACAGCTAATGAAATTGACAACATGCCTTTTCTAATAGTCATTTAATACAAAAGAATAAATAATTAACCTAATAATGGGCCACTAAATCAAAATATTTTGAGAAGTAATCCTTGAATTTGTTGACATACATTACATCATCTTTTCTTCTTTTAGACGTTTAATTAATCTACAAGGGTTGTAGGAAAAAAGGTAATTTTATGAGTTGCATGCTGTATTTTGCTACGCTGCTAATCAGTACAATTCAATTAGAAGTTTGCAACCTGTAATTAAAAGAACATAAACTGTTTTGAAAAAATCATAATAATGGTGGAACTCGCAGCACTATGAAACTTAAGACAATGGAAGAAAAAAAATACTTTTTATTTCCATCAAAGATGACTTTTCAAATTTAGAAAAAATCAATTACCATCAAATAGTGTCAGTACACATATATAGAAGAAATCTGCAATGTGGAGTTTGTGCCAAAGAGAAATAAAGAACACTGATTTCAACTCAGGTTTGCCAGTAAACTTTTAAAATAGTTGTGGAATTATTCAATGTGTTACTCTTTTCATTCTTCTAATGAGTATATAAGTTGCTTCTATTGCATGTTGTGCAGCAACCTGTTAATTGGACACATGGCCATGTGAATAGCTAGATGCATCCACAATATATTAAAACCTCTTTTACGTGTAGCTTCAGAATTCCTGGGAATTTTCTGGGGTAGACCTCTGTGAAGAAAGCAAGGGGCTTCATTATACAGTTTAACTATTTACAGTTGACACTTTAATACTTTATTATACAGTTTAACTTCCTCTTTCATAATATAAATCTTATTAACTATTTCCTCATTACTTTATTATGGTAAAAAATTGTCAGAAATTCACTATCCAACTCTCTCTCTCACAGTCTCTATTTTTTAAAAATAATGATTATGTAACAAAAAGACTAAAAACTCAATTTAACAGAGTGTTTCTATACAACTGAATGACAAACTACAACTCTTTGAACAGAGGATGTTCCGGGCTGACCCTTGCTAGAGCTCAGTTGTCCACCAAAGCCTCTCTCTAGCTGGACAGCAGAGATAAAATACAGCAAAAATCACCAGCAAAAAAGACCTAATGTGGGGAAATAGGTTTATTACTGATCATATATGAGTGATATCAACCCCATCAAGGTCTGATCACCTGAAGTTCTAAGAATCAAAATTTAAATTTCTTTATCATTCTAAATGGGTAGCTACAGCTAGACACTTATGACTAAACAATTGCATAGTGAACATTGTGTGCTTGGCTAATCTTTTATTATGAAGAAAAGGGAAGACAGTCCCAAGAAATACAGGTTCTTTGGATGATAGCCACCAGGACTGAAGTCAGAAAAACTGAGAAAAAATTCAGGAAAGGTAGTATCAGCATTGGAGATAATGATTATCAACCCATTCACCAGCTCTTCAGAAGGAACCCCAGACACAAAAGAAAGAACTGCTCATGCAGACTAATTAGCATGACAGATGAGAGAGAAAACTAGAAAATATGAGTTTTAATTAATAAAAATATTGGTATTAATAAAAATAAAATTAATAAAAATTAAAATATGAGTTTTAATATGAGTATTAATTAAGAAATTGTTATCTAATCTGGAACCAATGAATATGGAGGCACCTTTTTCCGTAAAATGTATAAAATAGTGTAAAAAAAATTGATTTCCCTAAACTGCAAAGTGCCTGGGGTTCCAGTGCACTGGCCCTGACTTACAGGGTGGCCCTGGTCCCCAAAGCCTACAGAGGCTCTGTCTCTCCAGTTCCAGGGCACACCCCACTAACAGGGCGGTCACCCCACGTAGGCTCCCAGCTGAAGGAGCACAGACTCCCAGACCCGCAGCCTGGTTATCAGGTCCAGGGAGCCACAGAGCTCAGCCTTCCCCCACAGCAACAGGAACAAGACTCGACAGCCAGGCAGTCCAGCACACAGCCTAAGGCCGTGGGGCTGGGGCAGCCCTGAGAACAGGAAGGGCACACACCCAACCCGCCGACTCCTGGCCCCATGCCTCTGAAAGGCCAAGGCCAGGGATACTGCCTGATTACAGGGGTTCCCTCCAACCACCCACCGAGGGCAGGGGATGCACACAACCCCACTTCCAGGGCTGCCCCCCAGCCTGGCACTTCTAGAAAGTGCCATGGAGCACAGGCTCTGGCCTGTGCCCCACTTATGGGCCAGCTGGAGCCTGGCCCCAGCTCAGCACAGCACAGCAACACATCCATCTGCAGGAGCCCAGGCCCAGAAACGGCGCCAGGGTGGTCACAGCAGCCCAAAGCAGCGCCAAAGAGGGGACTGTGCCCTGCAGCACAGCACTTCTTCAGCCTGCATGCTCAGAAGGGCCAGGGAGAACTCATTCCTGTCACCTGGCTAAAGAAGCCTCCCCGGCCCAGTTTAGAGAGACTGGGGCCTGCTGCTGGTGACAAAGGACTCCACAAAGTCCTGACACCTGCCCTGAGTACCAGGCCTGCATGCTGGCAGGTCACCAGCAGCACTGGCAGCAATACAACATAGACAGAGAGACCCAGGCTCTGGCTACAGGCAGGTCATGGTGCCCACACTACGACTAAGTGGCTTTGCTCTGTCTTCAGAAAGCAGGGGCAAGGCTGGACTGTTTCTCCACTCGTGCATTTTTGGGGACCTTCCTGTGGCTGCACAGAGCTCCTCT
>NW_005054411.1:1132699-1145535 GCF_000277835.1 Geospiza fortis
GAGGCCTAACACATAAACTCACTTGCACACCACACCAACTAAGGGGAACACAGGGGAGTGGAACACAGTCCCAGAAGAGGGAGTGGCCAACATGCTGGGGAGCCATCCCTACCTCTGAGTGGGAGAGGAAAGCCTCACACCTGCCCCTGCACTGCAGGAAGGACACAGGGGCCTTGACAGACTGAGGCTCTCCAGGGGTGGCACAGGGACAAAGGCCCCAATACAGAGGATCACGCTGCCCAGTGGCCAGCAGCAGGCAGAAAAACACTGGGCTGCAAAAAAGCCCTGCCTTGCTTACAGGCTGGGCTGGCAGCCAGGAGAGCTTAATTTCCCCCCCTCAGGTGTGGAGACAGGGGCTCTCACCCTCCTTACAGGGTTATCCTTTCTCTCCGGGTAGCCAAAGAGCAAAAGGGCAACAGGCCAATGACAGTGAAGGTCCAGCCCTGCTTACAGGGTGGTTGCCCAGCACAAAGCCAGCTGTGGTACCGAGAAGGTGCCTTGCCAGCAATACACTTTGCCCAGAGGGCCTCTCATGCCCCCTCTTCAGCTCCAAGCTGCTGCTCTTCTGGCTCACTCTTGCCTCGCCATTCCACTCTTGAGCTCGAAGCCGCTGCTCTCCTCTGCTTACTCTTGCCTTGTGTCCTATAGCTTCTGCCAGTGGACAACGACATACTCAGGCCTGAAAGGCTCCAGCTCCTGTGCCTGAAGGGAACCAACAGCCCCACAGGCAGATCCTCAAGCCACCCAGTTACACTTTTTAACAGTGGGTCTTCTAACATATTCATTCTTGGAATATGTGTGTGAAGATCCCTGTCCAACTCTACAAACATTTTTCACAACAGGCATGTTTATCAAATCTGAATCTCCTAAGTAACTGAGAAGACCCACAAGTACTTGCCAATGAAGAGGGTCTGGATCCGGTGATTGAGGGAACATCTAAAAGTGCTCTGCCTTTCCCCATGCACCTCCACTTGCTTCTTCCCCATTGCAACACTGTGAATTCACACGTTCTCCATATAGTGTGCTTTCATTAAGCCAATACCTTAGCTGTGTCTGACATTTCCAGAGTACAGATGTGGTACTGTACACACTTCATCCTATTTGTAGCTCTGTCAGACAGTGGAATGGTTCAGCTCCTTCATTCTGCTACATCCAGCCAGCCTTACTACTGAACATCTGGCAACAGGAACACCTAGTTACCTTTTTGTCCTTGATCTCTTTAGCTATATCATTAGAGCCCTCCTTTTTAGTAATGACCTTGAGGATTTTTTTGAACAGTTCTTTTTTCTTTCATTTTCCCTTCTCTGATACCCTAAAATTCCTCTAGATGAGGAATTAACTCTTCATCTCTTCTAGCTTTAATTCTTCCTTCAGGAAAATTGAGGAAGAATACTAATAATATAATAAATGACAATGAAGCAAAACCACTTTATTTTAAATAATAATAATACAATATCTTTTAGTAATTTAAAATGTCCAGTTTATCCAAAGCATATTCTCTTTAATTGTGGTAAAGGGTGAGATTTCTGGCATTGTCTGTCTCCAATCCAGTTTATGGTGATCTAAATGCACTCTTCCATATGTTAATGTTTCCTAAAGGATCATCGAGATTCTTATTCTGTAACCTGCACCACTCATGCACATTTTCTCTATGCTCCATCACCTCAACCCTTACCACCTGTGGCAGTGGTTGTGTGGAAGATAGTAGTAGCTGACTCACACACAAGCAGAATCCTACAGTTTGTAAGACTCCCTGTTGGGGACCCTCTAATTTGATGGCAAGTGAATAATGACTGGTTGGCTATTTAAATTTGTTTTACTAATTGGTCTGAGAAATCTTTGTCTTTCAATTTTCTTTCAAAAGTGTCTGATGCTAAACTATTTCTTTAACTATAAGAGGAAAAATGTGATCTCCTTTCTCTTAAGTTTTATCACACATTTAAATAGGCTTCCAAACTCCTACAAATTGAATTTTCAATCTGCCAAAAAATAAGATACAAAAAATAAAATAAAATAGTATTAAATTTTATGGAATTAATGAGTCATCTGGCTGAAGATTCAAAGCAGTGGTTCATATTTCCAAGAAAAATTCAAACTGTCATGAAGAAAAAACATCTCTTCTTAATACAGGAATTCGATTTTCAGTTATGGATGTCTCATATTTTCAGCAATTTTAATATAAAGTGAAGTTTTTATATAAAGTAAAAGTAAGATAAATAAAGTACCCTGCAAAATCTTTCAAGCATTTTCTATTCTAAAGTGTAACAACTTCCTCAGAACTGTCCTTGAACAACAAGAATGAGCTATGTTGCATGTCAAATGGAATAAAAGACTTTGTTCTAATTTTATCCAGAAGAAACCTTGGTCCATATGTTTTCATTTGAACACACTGTGAATTAACTTTTGCACACAGCAGTAAACATGTATAGCAACCATCCTTCAGAGTTCCTGTGCAATTGTAAAACAGTAAATTGTATATGTATATATTATTAAATTATGTATATATGAACTATATGTCCTCTTGGAAGTTAACTGTCATGATATTTTACTGTACACTGTCTGGCATGTATTCTAATATTCGTCTTATGCTACTCTATACCATGGAAACAATACTTTAGGAAAGGTTTCTGTCCTAATGTGACCTTGAACTAAGATCAGAGGAAAGTTAGAACCAGCAGAGATAATATATGTTAGTTAATATGTTTTTAAAAATTTTCTGGGCACAAAAAAGCAAATATTTTATAAATCTAGTACTTCTGAGGTCAAACAATGTCCTAATAGATTGAATAAAATGTGGCAGGTTACTTTTCTTAGAAGTTTCCTTTCCAAGTTTCATTCAATATTCTTTTAGATTTCCTGAAACAGTCCAGCATCCATTAGCTTTTTTCCCTACCAAGAGTTGATAGATTTCATGATTTATTATTGCAATTGTTTTTTAGCACAGACTGCTGTTCAACGACAATCATCAGTCTAGAGTGCAGTGTGAAGGTTCATATTTTTACTTTTTTAGAAACAAAGTGGGGAAAGAAAATTACGGTTGCTTTTTGTCAGCAAAATATATTTATGATTTCAACTTTATACAGCCATCTGAACCTTAGCTTGACAAATTATTCTGCCTGTGTCTCTTTCTCTACATAAAATAAGATAAAATCTTAAATCTAGTGGGTTTGACTTTCTAATATCAATTTAGCTAGGAAAAAAAAGCTTTAGTTTTAATATTCTCCTCCAAATTTTTAACAGGCCCGAGTCCAGTGTTCATTTGAGCTACAGTATAATTTCTTTTTTTCTGCTAAGTTAAGTCTGAAAATATAAATATTGTTTGTCTCTTACAAGAAAGAGTCTAGATAATCTAATTTTCTAATATATCCTAGAATTGTAATCCATACTTCATTTCTATGGTGACATTTATGATGTTAGTTTTCATCTCACTGCAGTGCAACTCATGTTAAAAAAAAAGAAAAAAAAATCGAACCAAACAAAGAAATCACCCATTAAGATAAAGGAAGAAAGCATTTATTGCCTTAATTCAATTATGTACAGAAGTAAGTTAAAAAACTTGAACACACTTCTTCGATGTGACCCGCAACACTAAACAAACAAGTCACAAGTATGAGTAAATCTAACCTTATTTTAGAATTTACAGGATTTTTGAAATATTTGTCTCTTAGCTCTGCTGGGGCCTTCCTCCTCACTTGTCCATGACCCAACACCCCATTTCAGCCCAGTTTGAGGCCAGCAGTCCCAGGCTGGGGATGAACAGGGCAGATCCGCTCTTTTCTACCACCTGCCAGGTTTGGCCAAGGAGGAATTTCCTTGACCACCCCAGAGGTAGGTCCTGCCTCAAGAATTCACTAATTCACTGATTATTTCAGGATTATCCTTAAAGATTGGAAGCATTGAGATCTCATTAAAATTTAACTTGCACATACTAAAAGCGTTTAGCATTTGTATTTCTGGTTCATATACCAAATGCAATCAAAATGGGGACTTCTGAAAGAAGCACAGTTGTAGGAGCTATATCATCAATTAGCAATGACACTAAGAATGGACTGTGGAGACCTCTTTTTAAAAAATTTGACCTCCTGATAGTGCAACTATTTTATCATAAGGGGTAATTTTAGCAGTACCAAAGCTACCTAGGCAAGAAGACCTTTTAAGACTTCCCGGATAAAATTCCTGAGTGTAGAATCATAGAATAGGTTAAAAAAGTCCCTGAAGTTCATCAAGTCCAGCCATTAACCCAGCACTGCCAAGTCCACCACTAAACTATGTCCCCAAGTGCCACATCTTTTAAACACCTCTGGGGATAGTGACTCATCCACTTCCCTGGCAGCCTGTGCCAATATTTGACAGCCCTTTAGGTGAGGAAACTTTTCCTAATATCCAATCTAGACCTCCACTGGTAAATCTGGAGGCTTCTTTCTCTTGTCTTAACTATGCCAGGGAGGAGACCAACCTCCACCACTTCACAACCTCCTTTTGAGTATTTGTAAGTACAGTAAGGTTTCCCCTCAGCCTGCTTTTCTCCAGGCTAAACAACCCCAGCTTGGCCACTCCTCCACTGTGTTATCCTTCTGTGGACACACTCCAGCACCTCAATGTCTTGCTTGTAGTAAGGGGCCCAGAACTAAACAGGAGAGTCAAGGTACATCCTTAAATGCGGAGGGACAATCACTGCCCTGGTCCTGCTGGCCACACTATTGCTGATACAGACTATGATGCCATTGGTCTTTTTGTACACCTGGGCACACTGATGGCTCATGTTCAGCTGTCTGCCAAGCAGATCCTTTTCTGTCACACATCTTTGCAACCACTTTTGCCTCAGTCTGTAATGCTGCATGTGGTTGTGACCAAAAAGCAGGACTCAGCACTTCTTGTTGAACCTCATGCAATTGGTCTGTCCCAGTTCTTCTGCATAGCCTTCCTACTTTCCAGCAGATCAACACTCCCACTCAACTCAGTGTTTTCTGCAAAGTCACCAGGGTGCACTTGATAACCTTGTGCAGATCATTGTTAAAGGTATGAAACAGAACTGGCCCCCTAAGTGAGCCCTGGGGACCATATACATAACATTATGTGGTAAAATAAGTAATGTGTTCCTCATGGCAAGTGGATTAGCCAGGAGACTTCTATATGGTGCTTAGTGGATTCAGTCTATTTTCTGTGGTTTGCTCTGAGGCTGTTTAAGGTGTAGCAAGGTGATGCAGATACTGTTCTATCAAATTAAATAAAGGAAAAAAAGTAGGATAAAGGCACTTGTCATCCTCATTTAGTCTTGCACCAAGCTAGATACAAGTCATAGAATTTGTTTATATTCTTTCTCTTAATCTCTTTTTGCAACAAAGGTCTTTTTAGAAGCATGCATCAGGAATAACAAGGAAGAATTTTTCATCAGGATTATTGTGAGATTTGAAACAAATACATAGGTACATGAAGTTTAACTTTTGTGTCCAGTGTATTCAGAAATTTGCCCATTAGGGAAGTGAGATGGATAGGCAAAAAAGGCTTCTTTCTTTCAGTCTTGGGTCTAATTTACAGGTGAAGAAAAAAAAATTTAAAAAGATCACAACTAGTACTTTCAGTACTTCACCTCACAGTTGATTAGCCTGGGCATTAGTGGCGAAAGGGTTTCCTTCTTGGATATTAACATAGGTTTTGAAGCTTGCAAGTTTATTCTCTCTACATCCCTCCCCATAACCTTGGTAAGAGGCAAACAAATGAAAAGTCGACAAAGGCCAAACTGCTGCTGCACACCAAATGGTTGTTTTCTCTGTTCACCTCATTGTGTCCCAGAAGGAGCTCTTTGGATCCACCACAAAAACTTGTGTTTTAAATAGGTGAAGACCAGAATTATTCCTCAGTGAATGGCGAGATAAGTAAAAATAAGAAAATGAATAAGCCCAAACCTTAAGAGAAATAAAATAATTCAAAATTGAAATCCTGAACTACTTTCAGAACTGGAAAGTAGTCTCTAGGTTTAATTAGGGAATTAATCAAGAAACACTGAACACCTGCATAGCTATTCAAATTCCAGATCCAAATGCCATGGTCAATCCTAGCTGATTATTACATATAGTGGCTGGTCTGCTCAGCATACTGCAAACTTTATGAGCTAAAATATTGTCCAGGAACATAGTCATTGCTAGCCCCATCACATGCAAATACCAAGAGCATAAATATCTTTATGGCCTTTTATTTGCAGTCTATAAAATCAAAAGAGCTTTATAACACAAATGAAAATTAATTGCACAATTACCTTTCTCCTGTGTAGGTTCCAAAAAAAAGACCAAACCCAAAACAAACCCCCAACAAAAAAAGATAAAACAACAAACATATTTTTCTCTCTCATATTCTGTGTTGCCTTTCTGCTTGCTTCATAGCCAAGTAGGACAAACCCAAAAGACTTAGCAAAACCTTTTCTTTCCAATCTATGTTACCCATTGTTAGCATTGTTCTTTTTGAACCTCACAGTTGAGATTTCTCAGCCAACTTTATTTTTCTTGTGACAAAATTTACCTGAAATCTTCAGCAAACAATACTAGTAATAAATGCACGGTTTGCAGACTTCAGTTTAATCTTTTAAAAGTCATATGCTTTAAAGGCTTATTTTAGCTATGGTGGTTTCTTGCACCTTGAAAAAGTCAGTGTGTCCTCAAAATTTTATTTTCTTCATCTCCCAAATAAAAATAATCATAACTAAAAAATCCTGTTTCATTGATATCGTGTCAAGGAGAAGCAAGGGAAAGCTGCTGCTTACAGCCCTCCCCTGTGAGCATGTGTGGCAGAGGCAATGCCCGCATGACCAGGTGCAGCCACACAGCACACAGAACTGCAGAGCACAGCCAGCCCAGGGATTTCCTGGCAGGCCTGGGGTTATGTTGGCAAATCGAATACACAGATCTGAAGGTGCACATCTAGGCACACACATGGCTATGTCATACTTTATAGAAGGACTAGGATTCAAGATAGTTCCTGAGCAGAGGTAGGGAGCCTGTGCCTCCCACAACTCCTTCTCACAAGTGTGATAACAATACCATACATCTGCATCTTTTTTTTTTTTTTTTGACTATGTTGTTCTAAGTCCACCTTTGCTAAAATCTCCACCTTCTGTGATTGTATTCAACAGAAGTAAAAGTTAATGTATATTGAATATTTTCAGTGCCATAAGTCATTGCAAATTTTCACTGGATTCTCTAATTATGTTTGGAGGATATGCAACTTACTTTGGAATCATGTGTATCACAGGTTTCTGCATTATACTGGAAAAGTTGCTGGAAAATCTGGAAAGACTGCATTGCATATCTACTACTCATTTTGACCTAACAGATTACATTTGAAATATATACTGAATAAGCTATTAGTGTATTGACCAACATGCATGACCAATTTTCATGCAAAGAATGTCACACTTCACTGTGATAATTTTACCTCATACTAAAGGAATTATGTACTTATTTTTCTTTGAATTATACATGCTCACTTATTCTCTGGGGCTTTGTGTAGCATTCAAAACCAGCAGCAATATTATTAAAGAAAACATTTTGAGTCTTATGGTTTAAAAATATCAAGTAATGACCTTAGAAAAAATAATTAACATAGTCATTAACACAGTCACTTGAACTCCTGGAAAATATGTGAAACAGGTACCTGGGCTTGTCTTAGGTAGTGATCTTACCATTTACCTTTACTACTGGGATCAACAGCAATAATACATTCATTGAAACATCTATGTAGTTAACATTGTAAACATTATGTAGTTAACAGTGTAAACATCCTCCACACAGCTGTGGCCAGAAGGTGAAGTAGAGTGATCAAGAAATAGGATAGAAAAAGATAGAAGCAATATTTTAACATAAATCTTGGCACTTTTATAGGTAAGAAATATATAAAATGTTGTATTACATATATATAACATGAATTTTTCCATGAATAATGGAGAAACTTCTGGGGAGATCAACTGAACTCTAAAAAAACAAGGGAAGAGTCACCCCTTTTTTGGATCCCTGCCACAAATATTTGTCTCCGGCATACCAGAAATGGCACTAAATACCAGAGATCCATAGGCCAGAGGTCACAGAAGGTGGTAACCAAAATAAAATCTTAAAAAAAAAAAGAACTTAAAATAATGAAAGAAAGCCAATAAAACTCCCTTAGTATTCAATGCTATTTTTGGATACAAGGATATCACTCATAATTTTAGTCAATTTTTACCTATAAAAAGGCTGCTTTTTTATACCTTCCCTTGAGGTGTTCATTGCTGGTCTGCTAATTTGTCAGAACACAGAGTTAGATGCAGCCCAGATCAGATTGAGTGGAAACACTTAGATATTCAGGTCTTGTTTTCTGTTTTCACTCCTTGAGATGCATTTTTTAATTCCTTAGGCAAGCAAAAGATCTTATTAGCTATCAGGGAGGGAGTTAACAGTAGTAGTTCTTTATCTTCTTGAATGACAGCAAAGAAGACTGGAGGAAAATTCTTTGTGTGGGCTTGGAATCTGATGCAGACAGTATACCCCTACACTGAGTATCCAGGTGAAGAGTGACATTAATCATGTTCAGTCTTATCTAAACTCAGCAAAAAATCTCTGGAAAGTCTCTCATGGATGTCTGTAACTAAACCAAGATTTAATACAGTAGGAATAAGATGATGTATAGAAAAATGTGAGAAAAATATTCTTTTTTGCTTTTTTTTCTGTTACAATTGGCCACACACTTTGAAATAATGTACCAGCATAAACTTTGTTATGTCTGTTGGGGAAAAGCAGAGGAGGATAAAGAATATAATCAATTGGTTTAAAATGCCATATTATGTTGCTCTAAGAATGCCCTTTATGTGGAAATGTTGTCAATTCCAAGCACAAAATACCCTGGAATTTGAATCAGAAGGATGCTCTAAGATATTTTCTGGTTCATTGCCCAGCAATGTGGATAAATTGGTGTCTCCAAAACTAAATCATGAGATGCCTTGAGATATTCTGCACCTTTATATCCACCAGCAACCTAGGAAGTGATAATCCCATTGGACCTTGAGTAGACTTATGCCCCGCAGGTCTCATTCAATCATTTTTCTGTTATGCTATATTCAGATGCTGCTGAATTTATTTTCTAAGAGGCAGGGTCTCAAGTACCAACTGTGACTGGCTGTTTTCGTTTACAGAAATTATTTGATCAGCAATATGTCGCCTGCTACAATGCTCTGTAGGTAATTAGAATGTCTGTGGGGGGAGTGGCATGTATATTTTATTAATTTCTTCACATAAATAAATGATATGAGTAGTGGAAATGAACTAACATATGCATATTTATTGACAGCATATTTTCTATGATTCTCAGTCTCCTTATTTTTTATTCTATACCATTACATGAATGGTAACTGTTTCCTAAGAAACCATTTCAGGTTCCTCCATGAGAACACCTTTTACTCTACTGTAGCATAATAAATTAACACACCTTTGCTTTCAGAGTATGTCTTAATAGTAACATGAAGCATAAAATAATAAATTTTAGTTACATAGGATCTTATTTTTATATTAACAGCTTGATAAAAACAGCTACTTCTGTTTTAGTTCTGATTTACTCTTTTGGCGTTTACAATCTGTAGTGACATTCTTATTCTGGATCCCCCACCATATGCAAGCTCTTTCTGTATTTGACTCTCCCAGTCAAATACTGTGATGGGTGAAGTCTGTTTTCATTCTAGTGAAATAAGTAACTGAGGCATTCATTTGCTTTCCTTGAATGCAGGTTTGTTTGTATGTTCAAACTCCTATGAAAAAATGTCAAGGTGAATTACATTAAAACAGTTTTAAAGTTTATTTATGTGAAACCAACACTTAGTTGTGTAGATACTGGGATGAAATATTTTAGTTATTACAGAGATATGACATATTTAACTATTGCAGAAATGCTGACTTTAATTTTAGAATATTATCAAACAGCAGTAGTATTGTTCCATTATTGAGCATGTAATTATTCTGTACAGAAACTGAAGTTGTTGCTTTTTATTTATTAGATATTCCTCATTCAGTAACATAAGCATATCAAATGTAGACAACTAGTACATGTCATCAGCTGGTTGAGAGGAGTTGTGGTCATGCTGGTTTACTGATTTGGGGCCCTTCTGGAGCTGCTACAGATATTGGAATGGGGAAATTAGGTGAAATGAACTAAAATTGACATGCTTGATTTTGCATATAAGTGCAGTCAGTTGGAGTTAGGCTAAGATCACTCATGTGCATAAATTTAGGGAGATGTTGAAGCAGTTAGTAGCCTTACAGTGCACAATGTAGTGTAAGGCTCATATAGTGGGAAAATTTTAACATTGTATCAGGATAAACAGTGTTAAGTTGGTTCCGAGTGAAGTTTCTAGTTGCAAAAAGCTGAAGATGTGCTAAGTGTTTTGTTTTGTTCTGGTTTTATGCACTGCATCACAAGGAACACAAGTTAGAAACTGTTATGACAAAAGGTCCAGTACCTTTTTGCATCTGTCCCTGTAGAGGTCATCCATTCCTAACTCAATATTAATTCTGCCTTGAAACAGATAAAGTGCATTTCCTGTCACAGCATTAAACTCACAGATGTTCAGATCCACAACAGATTCTCAAATATAAAAATATTGCATATATAGTTTTAAAACCTGGTTTCCAGTATCTAGGACAGTAATGCATGCTGTGATTGTGTTTAAGATTCTGACATGTAAACTCTCATTTCCTTTCTAGTATGTAGGGGTAAGTTAGATGACATCACAATCTAAGGACTTCTATAACAGTCAGTTCTGTCAGGGAACCACAGAGAAATGATGAGTTGATTGATCACCAGATGTTTTCTTTAGGATTAGGCAAATCTTCCTAGCTGAATTGATTGAATAGACTAAGGAAGCAATTTGGTTGCTTAAGATGACATAATAGATTCTTCCTGGTCTTCAGCTACATCAGAAAACCACAAGACTCCTTTTGGTCCTGTTTCCTATCTGCCAACTTCATGCAGATATCTCTGGAGGTCTATAGTCACAAAATCACTGATCACTATGGAAATTTAGACATTAACTCAGATGTTGGCACCTATACAGTTAAGTTGCCTACATATAGGTAATTTACATTATCTAATACATCTTCAGATGTAATATAATTTTTTTCCTTCAGATAGAACAAATGACCTAAAAATGGTCTATACTCTTTTATAGAGGGTGATGTGAGCCCAGATATGATGCCCTGAAAGTTCTCAAGTGGCAACAGATAATTATATCCAGTCAATATAGTTATTCTCAGGTTTAGATGTCCTACACTTACATTTTTCTGTATCTATATCTTATTGTATCTATAGAGCAACCGTATTACACACTTGTAAAGTCCAATAAAGTCACTCAGTCATTTCTATATTGAAACAAGGTAAGATGATACAGACTAGAACACTATTGCTTCATGTATTAATCACAGAAGTCTGAATAATATAGTAGGAGGAAGGAGAGAACACACTGCCCACATAGTGGTGATCAGGGATAAAGTATAACTGAAAGCACAGCTTTGGATTTTGGAACGCTACGGAGCATAAATATGACCAACTGAATAGATGGGCTCTACAGTAACAGGACAAGACCTTCCCCACCCTTTTATTTTATCCTTAGCTTAACAGATGCCAGTTGACAGAGAGGGTCCTATATATCCACAATCAAATGTAATACTACATATTAGAAAATTAGATATGCCAAGAGTGATAGAATTCACATCATGACTAGATATGAAAATATGGTTTATGAGATATATAACTGAGCAGACTAAGGCACCTTAGGATGGCAGCACGGAAGAAGAAGAAAAGATAGATGTAAAAGAAGAGGACCTACAATAGTCATATGGTATCACCTACTCCATTCTGAAATCAGGGACACCAGCTGAAATGGCAAACATACAAGTTTGGCCAGGTTAGTAGTAATTATTCATTCATATTATTCCACCCTAATGCCTGTTTACAACAAAGTAACCTAAATCAGAATATCTTATGTGCTATTAACCAGTAAATCAAGTTTTCTGAAAGTCTAGGGCATAACAGAGTGTGAGGCAGTACCAAGAGGTATGGTACTTTGAGCATTTGCACATAAAATTTCACCCAGCAGAAATCTTTCACAAAAAAACCCAAAACCAGGGTTGAAGTGTGTGTTTTTTACTGGTTTATGGTTCAGAATTCTGAAGTGTAACAGGAAGCACCATACCATCTTAGGTATGTGTTACAAGTAAGCATAGTTTGATAATTTTACTGTGCAAGAGCTTAGCTGATAAACTCACAATAGATTTCAGTGTTATTAAAAACCTCTTCTCAGGAAAAAGAATTGCAGCCTTCTCAGGGAGTTACCTTTGAGTTATGGTACAAATTGACTGCTTGGTTATTCATATAAAGTCAAATGAGCAATTGACACAGATGCAGAGCTGACAGTTGGTTGAGAAACAATATATTAGAAGACTAAAGTTAATTCTCTTTAGAATTCAAGCAGGATAATTTGAAGCTTTTGTAGAATACACATAGATGAACTGTTTGTAAATGACTTTAATACAAAGATTTTCAAAATAAAAGAAGATGCATATGTTGTATAAAAATTATGCTAGATATTCTTGATAATGTTGGCAATGAAGAGGTAGCATTTATCCATATGAGGCAAGTCATTTGCTCACAGAAAATTCAAAGACTTTGTTTTAAAAAAATCTTTAAGAAATCTCTAAGAGAAATAATGGGGAAATACAGACAGTAGCCATATGCCAAGCCATATGCCATACATAGTCCCTAGAAGATCTCAATCCTATATACACATAATACATAAAAAGTGTAATAGTTTTGAAATATATAGA